>NC_134361.1:184618196-184697403 GCF_048569485.1 Anomaloglossus baeobatrachus
TACCGGTCAAATGTAATCTTTTGGACTTATTTAGCGTACAGTATATAACAAGCTTTCTAATGTTCACGCTAAACAAAGGGCAAAAGGGTGACACAAATGGGGCTAAAGCAAAGGTTACACATCGGGGGGTCTTCTGGGATTCATAGCAAATTTGAAGCTACTTTTTCCGTGAGGAGCAGTTTCAGACAAAGAATTAGGATCACGTTCTAATTCTTGTGATAATCGCCGAGAACTCAGGTAACGCTTACACTTTCACTATGACTCTCGGGTAATTGTTGGTTGCTTTGCAGCCCTTAGTAAATTGGGAATTTTAACTCCAATGTTTACTTGCAGCCCTTGCAGAAGTAATGGGGGTGTCGGTGGTGACTCGGTGGGACTTTCATGAGACCAAAATAACCAACAAATATCATTACAACTGGTGATCAAAAGTAACACGAGGACAAAGCATAAAAAGTCTAGAGGATATAGATTGTCCTGTGTGATCGTAGTCACATCCATGACGGCCGTACCCATTTGGGGGGCTCCTCCACAGTGGTCCATGTTTTGCTGTTTCATACAAAGAATCATTGTCCCCATCGCGATGTCTGTCTCTGATTATCAGTTATACGCCTACAAGAGGTTTCCATTAAATGAGTAAAAACAGTGATTAAAGCCAATACTAAATGAGAATGTGCCGGCTCATGATTCCTTTGTTGTAGTGACTTTGGGCAGAACAAATCTCATGGCGCTAACTCCTCCATCAGCCGGTCCCCCGCCTCCATATAATCATTCCCCTTGTAGTCCGTTACAGAGACCGGACCAGAGAACTATCCCCTTTGGTGTATCCTTCACATTTTCTCTATAAAAGTTGCACTTTTTTTCCTTCTGGACTGAAACACTTAATAGATGGACAGATAAGACCCTGCTGCTCTTTGATTACATTGCAAAAACCTGCTGACAACTTTCCTTTAAAGTTAGGGGGATCCAGCCCAAAAAAAAAATAAAAAAATCCCACACATACACCACCTCCGCATAATACTATTCCAAATGTATTGGATTGCAATGAGTGGATGATTGGAAGGAGGCAGCATTGGGATATTTTCTGTTTTTCTACTTCCGGTAGAACACCGGCGCCTTCTGGGGCATTTTGGTGTAATTTTAATGCATACATCCGGTAAAGTTTTATTGTTGTTTGTAGACATTAGATTGTGATTTAACCAACTTTTGTCTGGTGCCGTCGTCTTGCAGGGTTACTTTAAGAGCCAGTGAGACTTCACAGCCCGAAAAGCTCTTCTTGAAAGCTGCATGAGTTAGATGCCAGATTCTTCTCTACCTTTGTCCAGTGTCTCCTCCTCTACCTTTTTGCCTTTTTGTCCAGGGTCTTTGCCTCTAGCTTTTTGTCCAGGGTCTTTGCCTCTAGCTTTTTGTCCAGGGTCTTTGCCTCTAGCTTTTTGTCCAGGGTCTTTGCCTCTAGCTTTTTGTCCAGGGTCTTCGCCTCTAGCTTTTTGTCCAGGGTCTTTGCCTCTAGCTTTTTGTCCGGGGTCTTCGCCTCTACCTTTTTGTCCGGGGTCTTTGCCTCTAGCTTTTTGTCCAGGGTCTTTGCCTCTAGCTTTTTGTCCAGGGTCTTTGCCTCTAGCTTTTTGTCCAGGGTCTTTGCCTCTAGCTTTTTGTCCAGGGTCTTCGCCTCTAGCTTTTTGCCCTGGGTCTCCTCCTCTAGCTTTTTGCCCTGGGTCTTCTCTTCTAGCTTTTTGCCCTGGGTCTTCTCTTCTAGCTTTTTGCCCTGGGTCTTCTCTTCTAGCTTTTTGCCCTGGGTCTCCTCCTCTGGCTTTTTGCCCAGGGTCTTCTCTTCTAGCTTTTTGCCCTAGGTCTTCTCTTCTAGCTTTTTGCCCAGGGTCTCCGCCTCTAGCTTTTTGCCCAGGGTCTCCGCCTCTAGCTTTTTGCCCAGGGTCTCCGCCTCTAGCTTTTTGCCCTGGGTCTCCGCCTCTAGCTTTTTGCCCAGGGTCTTCTCTTCTAGCTTTTTGCCCAGGGTCTTCTCTTCTAGCTTTTTGCCCTGGGTCTTCTCTTCTAGCTTTGCCCAGGTCTCTTTGGGAAAGTTTCCTTTCTTACTATATCTAGTTACTTTATAATTAATGGAAACGTCGGGATCTGGGGAATGTGGTGCCGGCCGGACACCTGTTTCCTTCCCGTCTGCTCTTTTTGTTACATAATTGCTCTTTGTTGGGGCACGCTCTGTGTATATCTCTGTCCTTTTTTTTTTTTTTTTTTTTTGTTCCTACCTTGTCATTTACCCGCACACCCTGCCCAATGTGACGTTTTCTGTGTATGCTGCACAGAGCATGGCCTCCCCGTACACCGCACTGTAACCGGCATCTGGCTCCCACGTAACCTCAGACGTATTTTTTTTTTCCCCCCAGAGAACCGTTCATGAAGTGGATCTTCCTTCATGAAACATGGATGACAAGGCTTCAGTGGGGAAGATCAGCGTGTCCTCAGACTCCGTGTCCACCCTGAACAGCGAGGACTTTGTGCTCGTCTACCAACAAGGGGATGACATGCATTCTGCAAACAACGGCAGCGATGACGAGAAGACCGGCCTCAAGGTAAAAGGGGAGGGGGGAACCTGGGGGGCACCTGGGGGGCTTTGTTTCCAAAACTTTTTTTTTTTCTCTTAATCCTTGTTGTGACACTTTGTTCTCTGTCCTCACTTGTTGCTCAGCCTGTTCCTTCATCCTTCAGCTACAAGTCTACACTCGCCTGCCCTCACATTCGTGGTGACTATTAATTCCTCATAGTGCGCATCGGCTTATATTTTATTGTGTCGGCAGCGCAGGTGTAGAGGGGTCGAAGGGAATCTGTCAGCAGGTTTTTTCTACCTCTTCTAATGTAAGAACACAGACACTGATTCCAGCGATGTATCCCTTATTTTACCGGGCGCAGCAGTTTTTAGATTTTGCAGAGCTCAGAAATCTGACCCTTCCCATACCACAGCTCTTTGTGTACATTGTATAGTGACAGTGAGCTGCCAATCGGTGCTGGGAGCATTGGTGGACTAAGAGGCATGTGGGCAGCTAGTCCGGCAGTGATAATCTCCTGCGGATAAAACTCTCATTGTATTGAAACAACAACACACAGTCTTGTAAGTCACACATCTCTCAAATCAGTAGCTTAGCCCCTAACTCATGCCTCGCTCAGAATACATAGCAAAAATCTGCTGATGGATTCCATTTAAAGGATATGGACACCTTTTTGTTTTTCCATCTGTACTGAATATAATTTGGGCCAAAAATACATTTCGGAAGTGGATTTGTTATAACTTTGCACTTTCACCATTTGGCTTTTATAGGCTGTTTTGTCTCCTTGCACATCAAAGGCTGCAGAATGAGTTAAAGGGAAGGTACCTGTAAGTTTTGGCTGACTATTATGTCATTTATATGGCCAGCATTGTGTAAGGTGAATATATTTGGCTTTCGGGTGAAATTCAAGGATGATCCTAAAATGCACTCTGACCATTTCAGGTGACCTTCTGTAAACTTTTGACTGCACATGTTAAACTGTTCATGACAAACCAAAGAGACGGATAATATGAATAGTAACTAAAGAGCCCAGAAAAACTTCTAAAGAGATTAAAGGTGAACTTCAAGCTCAAGGAACACCCGTGTCAGATCGCACCATTCGTCGTTGTTTGAGCCAAAGTGGACTTCATGGGAGACGACCAATGAGGACACCATTGTTTGAAAAAGAAATCATAAAAAACGCCAGACTGGAATTAGCTAAACTACGTGTTGACAAGCCACAAAGCTTTTGGGAGAATATCCTATGGACAGATGAGACCAAAATGGACCTTTTTGGCAAGGACATCAGCTCTATGTTCACAGACGGAAAAGTGAAGCATATCAAGAAAAGAACACTGTCCCTACTGTGAAACATGGCGGAGGCTCTATTATGTTCTGGGGCTGAATCTGGCACAGGGTGTCTTCAATCTGTGCAGGGTACACTGAATTCTCAAGACTATCAAGGGATTCTAGAGAGAAATGTGCTGCCCAGTGTCAGAAAGTGTGGTCTCAGTCGCAGGTCATCGGTCTTGCAACAGGATAATGACCAAAAAACACACAGCTAAAAACACCCAAGAATGGCTTAGAAGAAAACATTGGGTAGAGAGGAGAAAGTCCATGCCATGACTCATCTCCCATGACTATAAAATGATCCCTTGATGTTCTCAAGGACCGATCCGTCTCTTCCCCTACATTATTTCTATTTGTAACCTTTTTGTTGTTTTTTTTTCGAGCTCCTCTTTGCTGCTTTGTGACCACATAAAAGCTCAGCTCACTTTTTGATAGAGTCCTAAATGACCACAGAGGAGGTCAAATACAGATATATAATGTCTCTAGCTCACTGATTCTCAGTTAACTGATGCTGCAGCCAGCAATATGCAGGGAAACAGACAGCCAAACAGTGCAACTTTTTTTTTTTTTTAATGAAATCTAAACTCTAAAATAAAAACATTTTAACTATAGAAAATAAATTGGGCCTTAAGATTGCCCTATCCTTTTAGGAAAAAAAGATACAGAATAGATTTGCTAAATTGTTAAATGAGAAAATTGGGGAAACTGTCAGTGAGCTGTAGAAGAATCCCCTTGAAATAAAGTTGTTGGTTAATGGGGAGGATAGTATAGTAGTGGGCACAGGTAAGGTCAGAGCCTCACCTTACTCTTGCCGTCTTGTTGTTTTCCCCCAGGTAAACTGCTCATCTCGACTCCTATCATATGGCGGTCAGGGGATTTTGGGGGCAGTTTATACACTAGTATCCTTTTGTCATACGTGCAATGTTTTCCCTACAGATTGTTGGGAACGGGAGTGAGCAGCAACTTCAAAAGGAGCTGGAAGATGTGTTAATGGATACTCCATGTGAAGACCCGGAGCCGCACACAGAGGAGGCCGACAAATCTCTTCCTGACGATGACCTGGATGAGTCTTCAAATGAAACCTCCACCTCGTCCTCTACCATTAACCCTTTATCTGTCGGGATACAGAAACAAGAAATGAGCCTGCCAGTGAAACCAGCACAGCAAGGTAATGAGGATGTGAAATTGCTTATAGTGTTTTGTTTTTTTTCGCTAGAATCATAACTCCATACATCTTTTCATGTAATTGGAGGTGTATGGTCTTACATATGTTCTCACAGGCCTCCTATGGATGGTGGATTATATCAAGGCTTAACACCGCGGGATGCATGAGCGCTTATTCACACAATCAGCAGGAAAATAAAATAATGCATGCACGTACATCCATGCAGTTCAGCCTTCACGTTGCGTTTCTTCTGCCTCCATCTTAATTCCAAGATTTCACCCTCTTTACTACCCTGAAGAGATTTTTTGTATATTTAACCTCTTCACAACACATGACGTCCTGGGTACGTCATGGGTCGTGTCAGGTTAATCCCTGCCAGCTGCCGTGGGTAGCTGGCAGTGATCCCTGCACATGTCAGCTGATTCCTGCACATGTCAGCTGATTCCTGCACATGTCAGCTGATTCCTGCACATGTCAGCTGATTCCTGCACATGTCAGCTGATTCCTGCACATGTCAGCTGATTCCTGCACATGTCAGCTGATTCCTGCACATGTCAGCTGATTCCTGCACATGTCAGCTGATTCCTGCACATGTCAGCTGATTCCTGCACATGTCAGCTGATTCCTGCACATGTCAGCTGATTCCTGCACATGTCAGCTGATTCCTGCACATGTCAGCTGATTCCTGCACATGTCAGCTGATTCCTGCACATGTCAGCTGATTCCTGCACATGTCAGCTGATTCCTGCACATGTCAGCTGATTCCTGCACATGTCAGCTGATTCCTGCACATGTCAGCTGATTCCTGCACATGTCAGCTGATTCCTGCACATGTCAGCTGATTCCTGCACATGTCAGCTGATTCCTGCACATGTCAGCTGATTCCTGCACATGTCAGCTGATTCCTGCACATGTCAGCTGATTCCTGCACATGTCAGCTGATTCCTGCACATGTCAGCTGATTCCTGCACATGTCAGCTGATTCCTGCACATGTCAGCTGATTCCTGCACATGTCAGCTGATCCCTGCACATGTCAGCTGATCCCTGCACATGTCAGCTGATCCCTGCACATGTCAGCTGATCCCTGCACATGTCAGCTGATCCCTGCACATGTCAGCTGATCCCTGCACATGTCAGCTGATCCCTGCACATGTCAGCTGATCCCTGCACATGTCAGCTGATCCCTGCACATGTCAGCTGATCCCTGCACATGTCAGCTGATCCCTGCACATGTCAGCTGATTTGAACAGCTAACGTGCAGCTATCAGGCACGAGTGGATCCGCTCTTCACTCGTGCCTGTTAACCACTTGCATCTCGCTGTCGAAATGTCACAGTGAGATAAAAGTGCGCCGCAGTAAGCAGTCACTCGTGGATCTGATGGTTGCCATGGTAGCACAGGGTCATGTGATGACTCCTGTAGCTATCATGAGTCACTTCCTCTTACACCCGGCAGAGGGCCGTGTGTGAGATGAGCTGCTTTTCTGCAGATCTCAGCTGTGCAGCTGTGATCTACAGAAATGAACAAGTGATGAGACTGCTGATCCTTATAGTCCCCTAGGGGGACTAGTAAAATAAAAAAAAAAAAAAAAAAAAAAAGTTTTTCAAAAATTAAAGAAAAAAACTAAAAGTTCAAATTACCCCCCCCCCCATTAGCCACATTGAAAAAAATGAAAGGGTTAAAAAAATAACAAATATACACATATTTGGTATTGCCGTGTTCAGAAAAATAGAAAATCAAGTAATCTGATTTGGTAAACGGCGTAGCGGTACAAAAATTCCAAACGCCAAAATTAAGGTGGTTTTTTTTTTTTTTTTTTTTTTGGTCACCGCATATTTTGTGCAAGGTGCGATAACAGAAAAATGAATGCTACAGATCGCGGAAAATGCACCCTTTTTTTGGACAAACTTGTGAATTTTTTTGTGACCCCTTAGATAAGCTTGTTTGGTGTGTACGAATTCGTACCGACCTGAGGCATCACACTGACACAACAGTTTTACCATATAGTGAACAGGGTGAATAAAATATCTCAAACACAATAGGGCAATCGCACTTTTTTTTGCAATTTTGCCACACTTGGATTTTTTTTGCCTTTTTCAAGTACACTATATGGTAAAACTAATTCTTTCATTCAAAAGTACAACTCGTCCCGCAAAAAAGAAGCCCTCATATGGCAAGAGTGACCAAAAAATAAAAAAGTTACAGCTCTCGGAAGAAGGGGCGGAAAAGAAAAAAAAAAAACGCAAAATGCGCACACAGCCTTACTGTTTGTCATCTCCTCCATATGTGTGACAGGAGCTGCGCAGTAATCATCATTACCTGCGAAATTCAGCTGCAGCACCAGAGAACGGACACTACATAGTGTACAAAGCTGTTTTGCTCCAGATGTGTACATTGATGGAGCTGAGAACAGGTGCAGGGTGTCAGTCCCCTACCAATTAATTTACTAAGAAAAGGTCCTAAATACTGTATATAAGTAATGGAAAACTCCTTTAACACTAAAAGTCCCAGAGAGGGGTCATTTAACATTTCTACCATTGGAACCCTATGGAGCTCGAAATTCCTGGGACTTCTAGTGTTAAACATAATTAATTACATATATTTCCTTTATGTTTTTTCCTTTTGTTTAAAGGGATTATTTCTTATTGTCTCTTCTTTGCTCCAATGCTTCCCAGGTAACTGCTTGCCCAGGGACAGTGCAGTCCTAAAAATATACAGATCAGGCCAACGCAGCTACCATGCCGCTATCTTCTGCCAAAAGCATGAGGTCGGACTGAAGATAGCCAGATCCAGCAATCCCAGCCAGCTTCAGAGCAGTGCTTACAAGCTGTATAACAGCGAGCTCGTAAGCACTGCTCTCCTTACCTAGGAAATAGACCACCTCTAATAGACCTGAAGAGGTGGTCGGTAATCTAGGCAACAAGTCGTAATCTATAGAAATAAAATTCCATCCATTCTTGAGAACAGAGAGGATTTTTAATAAGGGGTAAATCGCAACAAGCACTTTGCAAACCCAAAATCTAGTCCTTTGATTAAACCAGCTGCTTGTGTCCATACATGATGCTATGTCAGGACGTTGCTCCATTTCCTATTCTTTTCTACTACTTCCCCTGGTGATCCGCAAGGTGATGACATGAGTGATGGGGAGAAGGTGTTGCCTAATTATTGCGCTGGCTGTGGTTGCAGATGTTACTTATTTTGTTTGTTTGGTTTTCTTCAACCCGTGAATCATAGTTTCACAATATCTTACATCTTGTGAGATTTTATTTTCTTTCAATATATGTTAATAGCATTATTTTCTTTTTCGCTCCTAATTGGGAGACCCAGACAGTGGGTGTATAGCTACTGCCTCTGGAGGCCGCACAAAGAACTACACTTAAAAGTGTAAGGCCCCTCCCCTTCTGGCTATACACCCTCCCGTAGGAGTACGGATTCCTCAGTTTTAGCTTTGTGCGCAGGAGGTCAGACACGCACGCATAGCTCCATTGTTTTTAGTCAGCAGCAGCTGCTGACTATGTCGGATGGAAGAAAAGAGGGTCTATACAGACTCCCAGCATGCTCCCTTCTCACCCCACTGTATGTCGGAGGTGTTTGTAAGGTTGAGGTACCCATTGCGGGTACGGCGGCAGGAGCCCACATGCTGATTCCTTCCCCATCCCTTTTTACAGGGCTCTGGGTGAAGTGGGATTTACCGGTCTCCAGGCACTGAGACCGTGCTCCATCTACAGCCCCTGGAGAAGATGCTGGATGGAGCGGAGTACATCAGGGACATGGCCCTGCTTCCTCAAGGTACTCTGTGTCCCCGTGTATTTGGCGCTCACACCGCAGCATGCTGGGTGTTGTAGTGCGCCGGGGGACATCAGCGCTGCGGCGCTTGTGCCATGGCCTCATTCAGCTTCGCTGAAGCAGGCACACTTATGGGAATCGGTCGCGCCGGCCGCTGGGACTGCGGCGCGGCTGGCACTTGTAGTGCGCCGGGGACTTCAGCGCGGCCTGCGCTTTTACGGCGGCCGCGCTGATAACTCGAGTCCCCGGCTTTTGCGGCCTGCTTCCGTTCGTTCCCGCCCCCAGACCTGCCAGTCAGGAGAGGGGCGGGACGCTGGCCAGTGCATCAGCGCTGAGGGCTGGAGTCGTTTTTACATACTCCAGCCCTCACAGTCGGCACAGAGGGGACACTGTTTCCCGCACTTTTGTTTAGGAACTCCCACGGACCGCCCCTCTCCACAGACGCCGGCAGCCATTCCTGCTGACACGCTGAGCTGCAGAGGGGAGCCGGGGAGACCCAGACAAGGAATTCTGCACCTCTTACCCGCTATTCAGCGGGCGGTAAGCAGCCCTCAGGGCTCACCCCCTCTTGTGCCAGTAGTATTCTTAGTATTTTGTTTCTACAAATACTTGGTATTACATAGCGCTGGTCGCCCTTTGGCTATAGACTCTCTCACATTGCAGAGAGCCAGCAGCATGTCGTCCGTAAAACGCAAGGGTGCCAAAGCACAGACATTATATGCTTCCTGCACCGCATGTGGGACTTTTCTACCGGCAGGCTCCACGGACCCCCATTGTGTGCAGTGCTCGGCCCCTGCGGCGCTTGCACAGTCGGGACCTCTGCTGGACGTGACCCAGGGTGTACCACCTGTGAATGCTGTCCAGGTGACAGGAACTGAGTTTGCAGCTTTTGCTGACAGAATGTCTCTCACTATGTCACAAATTCTTGACACATTGCGAGCTAGGCCTGTACTTCAGGCCACGGACACTGTGCAATCATTGCCCCCTGGTCCCCCTCAGCTCAATTATCTCCAAGCTCCGGGACGGGCATCTACACCTCAGGGTGAAGACTCTGACTCGGACGATGGCCCCGGGCAGCCTAAGCGGGCTCGCTATGACGGGCCTTCACATTCATCTCAATGGTCAGGATCCCAGCGAGATGAATCTATGGGTGATGAGGCGGACGTAACTGATCAGGATTCTGATCCTGGGACCGCTCTCAATCTAGATACACCAGATGGTGACGCCATAGTTAATGATCTTATATTTAACATCAATAAGATGTTAAATATTTCCCCACCAGCTCCTCTTGTAGAGGAGTCAGCTTCGCAGCACGAGAGAATCCATTTCAGATACCCTAAGCGTACATTAAGCACTTTTCTGGACCACGCTGACTTTAGAGACGCAATCCAGAAACCCCACGCTTATCCTGAAAGGCGTTTTCCTAAACGGCTTAAAGATACACGCTACCCTTTTCCCACTGAAGTGGTCAAGGGTTGGACCCAGTGTCCAAAAGTGGATCCTCCAATTTCCAGGCTTGCAGCTAGATCCTTGGTTGCAGTTGAAGATGGAGCGGCACTTAAAGATGCCACTGACAGGCAGATGGAGCTCTGGCTGAAATCCATCTATGAAGCGATTGGAGCGTCATTAGCGCCTTCTTTTGCGGCCGTATGGGCACTCCAAGCTATCACGGCCGGGCTTGCGCGAGTCGACTCAGTCACACGTGCATTTGCCCCGCAGGTAGCACCATTGACCTCGCAAATGGCGGCATTCGCGTCGTACGCGATTAATGCTGTTCTTGACGCTACAAGCCGCACGGCAGTGGCGTCAGCCAACTCCGTCGTTTTGCGTAGGGCCCTGTGGTTGAGACATTGGAAAGCAGATTCTCATTCCAAGAAGTGCTTAACCAATTTGCCTTTTTCTCGTGACCGATTGTTTGGAGAGCGTTTGGATGAAATCATCAAACACTCCAAGGGTAAGGACTCTTCCTTACCGCAACACAGACAAAACAAGCCCCAACAGAGGAGGGGTCAGTCTGGTTATCGGTCCTTTCGAGGACCGGGCAGGTCCCAATTCGCCTCGTCAAAAAAGACTCAAAAGGACCAGAGACGCTCAGATTCTTGGAGGTCTCAGTCACGCCCAAAAAGACCAGCCGGAGGAACCGTTGCCAAGACGGCGTCCTCCTGACTTGCGGTCTCCGATTCCCACACCCGCGGTCGGTGGGAGGCTGTCCCACTTTGGCGACATTTGGCTGGCAAGCGTCAAAGACCGTTGGGTGAGAGATATTCTGTCTCACGGGTACAGGATAGAGTTCAATTCTCGTCCGCCAACTCGTTTCTTCAGAACTTCTCCACCACCAGACCGAGCCGATGCTCTGTTGCAGGCGGTGGCCGCTCTAAAGGCGGAAGGAGTGGTGACCTCCGTCCCTCTTCAGGAACAAGGTCACGGTTTTTACTCCAATCTGTTTGTGGTCCCAAAAAAGGACGGATCGTATCGACCCGTCCTGGATCTAAAGTTGCTCAACAGACACGTAAAAGTCAGGAGGTTCCGGATGGAATCCCTACGCTCCGTCATAGCCTCAATGTCTCAAGGAGATTTCCTAGCATCAATAGACATCAAGGATGCGTATCTCCACGTGCCGATTGCACCAGAGCATCAGCGTTTCCTACGCTTCGTCATACACGACGAGCACCTACAGTTCGTAGCGTTACCTTTCGGTCTGGCAACAGCCCCCCGGGTCTTCACCAAAGTCATGGCAGCAGTAGTAGCTGTTCTGCACTCGCAGGGTCACTCGGTCATCCCGTATCTAGACGACCTGCTTATAAAGGCACCCTCTCAAGAGGCATGCCAACACAGTCTGAAGGTGGCGCTAGACACTCTCCAGACTTTCGGGTGGATTATCAACTTTCCAAAGTCTCATCTAACCCCGACACAATCTCTGACTTATCTTGGCATGGAGTTTCATACTCTATCAGCGATAGTGAGGCTTCCACTGGACAAGCAGTGCTCGCTACGGACTGGAGTGCAATCTCTCCTTCAGAGCCAGTCGCACTCACTGAGGCGCCTCATGCATTTCCTAGGAAAGATGGTAGCAGCAATGGAGGCAGTCCCGTTCGCGCAGTTTCATCTGCGCCCTCTCCAATGGGACATTCTGCGCCAATGGGATGGGAAATCGACGTCCCTCGACAGGACTGTCTCCCTCTCTCAGACTGCCAAGGACTCTCTACGCTGGTGGCTTCTCCCCAACTCATTGTCACAGGGAAAGTCGTTCCTTCCCCCGTCCTGGGCAGTGGTCACGACAGATGCGAGCCTATCAGGGTGGGGAGCGGTGTTTCTCCACCACAGGGCTCAGGGGACGTGGACTCAGGAAGAGTCCACCCTGCAGATCAATGTTCTGGAAATCAGAGCAATCTATCTTGCCCTGCGAGCCTTCCAACAATGGCTGGAAGGCAAGCAGATTCGGATTCAGTCGGACAATTCCACGGCGGTGGCGTACATCAACCACCAAGGGGGAACACGCAGTCGCCAAGCTTTTCAAGAAGTCCAGCGGATTTTGACGTGGGTAGAAAGCAGAGCGTCCACCATATCCGCAGTTCACATCCCAGGCGTGGAAAACTGGGAAGCAGACTTTCTCAGTCGCCAGGGCATGGACGCAGGGGAATGGTCCCTTCACCCGGACGTGTTTCAACAGATCTGTTGCCGCTGGGGGACGCCGGACGTCGATCTGATGGCGTCACGGCACAACAACAAGGTCCCAGTTTTCATGGCACGGTCTCACGATCACCGAGCGCTGGCGGCAGACGCCTTGGTTCAGGATTGGTCGCAATTCCGACTCCCCTATGTGTTCCCACCTCTAGCATTGTTACCCAGAGTTCTCCGGAAAATCAAGTCCGACTGCCATCGAGCCATACTCGTCGCTCCAGATTGGCCAAGAAGGTCGTGGTACCCGGATCTGTGGCATCTCACGGTAGGCCAACCGTGGGCACTACCAGACCGTCCAGATTTGCTGTCTCAAGGGCCGTTTTTCCATCTGAATTCTGCGGCCCTGAACCTGACTGTGTGGCCATTGAGTCCTGGATCCTAGCGGCCTCAGGTTTATCTCAGGGAGTTGTTGCCACAATGAGACAAGCTAGAAAACCATCCTCCGCTAAGATCTATCACAGGACGTGGAAGATATTCTTAGCGTGGTGCTTGGCTCAAGGGTTTTCTCCCTGGCCATTTGCATTGCCTATTTTTCTTTCCTTCCTGCAGTCTGGGTTGGAAAAAGGTTTGTCCCTTAGCTCGCTTAAGGGTCAAGTCTCCGCACTATCCGTATTCTTTCAGAAGCGCTTGGCACGGCTTTCTAAAGTACGCACGTTTTTCCAAGGAGTTTGTCATATCGTTCCTCCTTACAGACGGCCATTAGAACCCTGGGATCTGAACAAGGTTCTCCTTGCTCTCCAGAAGCCGCCTTTCGAGCCTTTGAAAGAGGTTTCCCTTTCTCGGCTTTCACAAAAGGTAGTTTTTCTTGTGGCGGTCACGTCTCTTCGAAGAGTGTCCGAGCTAGCGGCGTTATCTTGCAAATCTCCCTTCCTGGTGTTTCACCAAGACAAGGTAGTACTGCGTCCAATTCCAGAGTTTTCTCCCAAGGTGGTTTCTTCCTTTCATCTCAATCAGGATATCACTTTGCCATCTTTGTGTCCGCATCCAGTTCACCAATTTGAAAAGGGTTTACATCTGTTGGACCTGGTGAGAGCACTCAGGATTTACATTTCTCGCACGGCGCCTCTACGCCGTTCTGATGCGCTCTTTGTCCTAGTCGCTGGTCAGCATAAGGGATCGCAAGCTTCCAAATCCACCCTGGCGCGGTGGATCAAGGAACCAATTCTTCACACATACCGTTCTGCTGGGCTTCCGATTCCATCTGGACTGAAGGCCCATTCTACCAGAGCCGTTGGTGCGTCCTGGGCGTTGCGGCATCAGGCTACGGCTCAGCAAGTGTGCCAGGCAGCTACCTGGTCGAGTCTGCACACGTTTACCAAACACTATCAAGTGCATACCTACGCTTCGGCAGATGCCAGCCTAGGTAGACAGGTCCTTCAGGCGGCGGTGGCCCACCTGTAGGAAGAGGCTGTCTGACAGCCCGTTCATGTGGTATCTTTTTACCCACCCAGGGACTGCTTTTGGACGTCCCACTGTCTGGGTCTCCCAATTAGGAGCGAAAAAGAAGAAGGGAATTTTGTTTACTTACCGTAAATTCCTTTTCTTCTAGCTCCAATTGGGAGACCCAGCACCCGCCCTATCTGTTCTTAGGGTTTCGTTTTTCGGGTGCACATGTTGTTCATGTTGTTTCTTAAGTTCTCCGATCTTGTTATCGGATTGAATTTGTTTTTGAAACTGTTATTGGCTTTCCTCCTTCTTGCTTTGGTACTAAAACTGAGGAATCCGTACTCCTACGGGAGGGTGTATAGCCAGAAGGGGAGGGGCCTTACACTTTTAAGTGTAGTTCTTTGTGCGGCCTCCAGAGGCAGTAGCTATACACCCACTGTCTGGGTCTCCCAATTGGAGCTAGAAGAAAAGGAATTTACGGTAAGTAAACAAAATTCCCTTCTTGTCCTATATACGATATGTTTATGTATATGATATGTATATGTTCCTCCTGAATTGTAAAGCGCTGCGGAATATGTTGGCGCTATAGAAATAAAGATTATTATTATTATTATTATTTTCTGACGGAATTTTTTTTTTATCCTGTTTGGTATTGCACATATCAGATGTAAATATTGCTTTGAGTTGATGAACTTGCTCCATGTAAAGAAAAACTGCAGCATCATCACAGTAAAGTAGCTGTAATAATACAAGTGTTTTTCTTATAAATCCATTGTCTTCTAGTCCATAGACAAACTCTTATGTAAATGAGCTGACAAGTGCAGGGGCTTGAACTGCATTTACAGCTCTCCGGCCTGCTTTCTCCTCCTCCTCCCCCGGCCTGCTTTCTCCTCCTCCTCCCCTGGCCTGCTTTCTCTCCTCCTCCTCCCCCGGCCTGCTTTCTCTCCTCCTCCTCCCCCGGCCTGCTTTCTCTCCTCCTCCTCCCCCGGCCTGCTTTCTCTCCTCCTCCTCCCCCGGCCTGCTTTCTCTCCTCCTCCTCCCCCGGCCTGCTTTCTCTCCTCCTCCTCCCCCGGCCTGCTTTCTCTCCTCCTCCTCCCCCGGCCTGCTTTCTCTCCTCCTCCTCCCCCGGCCTGCTTTCTCTCCTCCTCCTCCCCCGGCCTGCTTTCTCTCCTCCTCCTCCCCCGGCCTGCTTTCTCTCCTCCTCCTCCCCCGGCCTGCTTTCTCCTCCTCCTCCCCCGGCCTGCTTTCTCCTCCTCCTCCCCCGGCCTGCTTTCTCCTCCTCCTCCCCCGGCCTGCTTTCTCCTCCTCCTCCCCCGGCCTGCTTTCTCCTCCTCCTCCCCCGGCCTGCTTTCTCCTCCTCCTCCCCCGGCCTGCTTTCTCCTCCTCCTCCCCCGGCCTGCTTTCTCCTCCTCCTCCCCCGGCCTGCTTTCTCCTCTTCCTCCCCCGGCCTGCTTTCTCCTCCTCCTCCCCCGGCCTGCTTTCTCCTCCTCCTCCCCCGGCCTGCTTTCTCCTCCTCCTCCCCCGGCCTGCTTTCTCCTCTTCCTCCCCCGGCCTGCTTTCTCCTCTTCCTCCCCCGGCCTGCTTTCTCCTCTTCCTCCCCCGGCCTGCTTTTTCCTCTTCCTCCCCCGGCCTGCTTTCTCCTCTTCCTCCCCCGGCCTGCTTTCTCCTTTTCCTCCCCCGGCCTGCTTTCTCCTTTTCCTCCCCCGGCCTGCTTTCTCCTCTTCCTCCCCCGGCCTGCTTTCTCCTCTTCCTCCCCCGGCCTGCTTTCTCCTTTTCCCTGGCGCATTCTTACTAGTGATGAGTGATCACTACCATGCTTGGGTACTTGAACAGTCAGACGCTTCCAGAAAAATACTCTAATCCTCCATTGACTTTATACTTTGTACATAAGTCGCACCTGTTCGCTTCAAGTACTGAGCACCCGAACATGGTAGTGCCCGCTCATCACTAGTTACAGAGCACCTGAGCATGGTAGTGCCCACTCATCACTAACAAGGGCTTTACTGTGATGACGTTACTTTGGTGTTAAAAACCTGTTCACAGCTTCTTTTAATTGTCATTTGTACGTACTGGATGTAGTAGGGAAAGTCAGGTTACTGAGGGAGCATCTACTACATGATTCAGAGGAACAAAATCGGCACCAATCATACAGATTTCATTGGAGAAAAGTTGCAGAGTTACGTTGCAAAGAGTGATGCAGCTGTGAAAATCCAAAGCATAAATACACTGCGTGCAGAATTATTCGGCAAATGAGTATTTTGATCACATGATACTTTTTATACATGTCGTCCTACTCCAAGCTGTATAGGCTGAGAGCCAACTACCAATTAAGTAAATCAGGTGATGTGCATCTCTGTAATGAGGAGGGGTGCGGTGTAATGACATTAACACCCTATATAAGGTGTGCTTAATTATTAGGCAACTTTCCTTTGGCAAAATGGGTCAGAAGAGAGATTTGACGGGCTCTGAAAAGTCCAAAATTGTGCGATGTCTTGCAGAGGGATGCAGCAGTCTTGAAATTGCCAAACCTTTGAAGCGTTATCACCGAACATGATCGTTTCATGAAGTGAAGCGTTTCATGGCAAATAGCCAACAGGGTCGCAAGAAGCGTGTTGAGCAAAAAAGGTGCAAAATAACTGCCCATGAATTGAGGAAAATCAAGCGTGAAGCTGCCAAGATGCCATTTGCCACCAGTTTGGCCATATTTCAGAGCTGCAACGTTACTGGAATATCAAAAAGCACAAGGTGTGCCATACTCAGGGACATGGCCAAGGTAAGGAAGGCTGAAAAACGACCACCTTTGAACAAGAAACATCAAGAGTGGGCCAAGAAATATCTTAACACTGATTTCTTTTTCGCTCCTAATTGGGAGACCCAGACAATTGGGTGTATAGCTATTGCCTCTGGAGGCCACACAAAGTATTACACTTAAAAGTGTAAGGCCCCTCCCCTTCTGGCTATACACCCCCAGTGGGATCACTGGCTCACCAGTTTTGTGCTTTGTGCGAAGGAGGCAACACATCCACGCATAGCTCCACTGTTTAGTCAGCAGCAGCTGCTGACTATGTCGGATGGAAGAAAAGAGAGCTCATATAGAGCTCCCAGCATGCTCCCTTCTCACCCCACTTCATGTCGGAGGTGTTTGTTAAGGTTGAGGTACCCATTGCGGGTACGGAGGCTGGAGCCCACATGCTGCTTCCTTCCCCATCCCTTTTTACAGGGCTCTGGGTGAAGTGGGATTCTATCGGTCTCCAGGCACTGAGGCCGTGCTCCATCCACAGCCCCTGGTACTGCTGGACATGGAGCGGAGTATCTTCAGGGACATGGCCCTGCTACATGGAGGTACTCGGTGTCCCTGTGGGGACCGCGCAGACACACGGCAGCACTGCTGGGTGTGTTAGTGCGCCAGAGACAGCGGCGCTGTCCGCACTAGTGCCATCGCACACCACAGCGTTGCTGGGTGTGTTAGTGTATTGGGTGACTACCGCGCTAACGCCGCTGCCGTTTTTATTTAAGGCGCCGCTGGGAGTTGTGGTGCGCCGGGGACTTCCGCGCCGGCCAGCACTGATATGCCGGCCGCGCTTATTAACTCGAGTCCCCGGCTTTTGGGCCTAGTCTCCCTTCGTTACCGCCCACAGCCCTGACATCAGGGTAGGGGCGTGACGCTGCATAGCACAGCAGCACTGAGAGCTGGAGTATGTTTTGCATACTCCACCCCTCTCACTGTGTGCACTGTGAAACCGGATTCCCGCACTTTCTCAGGCACGCCCACGGCTTCCTTCTCTATACAGGACGCCGGCAGCCATTAGTGTCAGTTTTCTGTACAATACAGAGACAAGTGTGGAAGACCCTGGCATTCTGATAGTCACACAATCGCTGCAACAGGCGTTAAGCAGCACCTGTGGTGCTAACCCCACTAGTGCAGAAGTGCACTTATAGATATGCTTGTACTATATACATTGCACTGTTTGGTCGCACGTTGTATATACCCTCCTGGATTATGCGGAGGAGTTATCAGCATATTCTCTGGTAAAACAAAGGTGCAGAACCTCATGTTTTTCTTTGCAGCCGGTACAGCATGTACGGCTATACGGCCGGCAGGTTACATAGACCCCCATTGTAGCCGGAGTCTCTGCTAATGGCCAGAGGATGAGGACGGTGTCTGCAGTATTTACTGACAGATTTTCTGACACTATGGCTATGATACTAGAAGCCTAGCAGTCCGGACATGTCTCTCACAACATGGGCACTGTTAAATCATTGATCCATGGCCCCCCTCAGTGTGAACAACTAACAGCTCCGGGAATGTCACACGCATCCCAGAGTCACGGCTCTGCACAGACGTCAGTCCCAGACAGCCTAAGCGGGCTCACTGAGCGGCCCTCGGTTTCATCAGGGTCCCAGCAAAAGGACTCTCTGTGTGATAAGGCGGAGGTACCTGCTCAGGATTCTGATCCTGAGACGGCTCTCAATCTGGATACACCTGATGGTGACGCCATAGTGAATAATCTTATAGCGTCCATCAATAGAATGTTGGTTATTTCTCACCCAGCTCCTCCAGTGGAGGAGTCAGTTTCACGTATTTTTCTGGACCACTCTGCCTTCAGAGAGGCAGTCCAGGAACACCACACTTATCCAGATATGCGCTTCTCCAAACGGCTTAGGATACACGTTATCCCTGCCCACTGACGTGGTCAAGGATTGGACCCAGTGTCCCAAGCGGCATCCTCCAATCTCCAGGCTTGTAGCTAGATCCATAGTTGCAGTGGGAGATGGAACTGCACTTAAAGATGCCACTGACAGACAGAGGGATCTCTGGTCTAAATCCATCTATGAGGCTGTCGGCGCACCGTTGGCTCCAGCATTCTCACCCTTGGGGCACTCCAAGCTATTTCAGCTTGTCTTACACAGATTGACACGGTTACACGTACATCTGTGCCGCAAGTGGCATCCTTAACCTCTCAAATGTCTGCATTTGTTTCTTACGCGAGTCAGGTTGCCCTAGACTCTGCGAACCGTGCGGCAGTAGCCTCCGCTACCCCGTGTTTTTAAGCAGAGCCTGAGGAAGGCACATTCTGCTTCCAAAAAAGGGTGCTTAACCAGTTGCCTTTTTCTGCTGACCGACTGTTTAGTGACTGTTGAGATGTAACCATTAAACAGTCCAGGGGTAAGGATTCATCCTTTCCTCAGCCAGGACACAACAAACCCCAATAGAGCAGGAGACAGTCGGGGTTTCGGTCTTTTCGACGCTCGGCCAGGTCCCATTTTTCCTCGTCCAATGTGGACTCAAAAGGATCAGAGGAGCTCAGATTCTTGGAGGGCTCAGTCACGCCCAAAAAAGAGACAGTCTGAAAACCCGCTTCCAAGGCGGCTTCCTCATGACTTGCGGCCTCCTCTCTCCGCATCCTCGGTCGGTAGCAGGCTCTCCCGCCTTGGCGATATTTAGCTGCCATAGGTCAATGACCGTTGGGTGTGAGACATTCTGTCTCACGGGTACAGGATAGAGCTCACTTCTCGTCCTCCAACTCGATTCTTCAGAACTTCTCCACCTCCCGGCCGAGCCGCTGCTCTTCTGCAAACAGGGTGAACTCTATAGGCAGAAAGAGTGATGACCCCGGTTCCTCTTCAGGAACAAGGTCACGGTTTTTACCCCAAATTATTTGCGGTGCCTATAACAACGGGCCGTTCCGTCCCGTTATAGATCTAAAACTGCTCAGCAAGCTCGTGGACACCAGGCTGTTCCGGATGGAATCCCTCCGCCATGTCATCGCCTCAGTGTCCTAAGGAGATTTCCTACCATCATGAGGCATCAAGGATGCTTATCCACACGTGCCGTTTGATCCAGAGCACTAGCGTTTCTACGCTTCGTTATAGGAGACGAACGCCTTCTGTTCGTAGCTCTACCTTCCGGCTAGCGACAGTCCCACTGGTCTTCGCCAAGGTCAGGGCAGCAGTAGTCACAGTCCTGCACTCTCAGGGTCACTCTGTGATCCCATATTTAGACGATCTACTTGTCAAGGCACTCTCTTAGGAAACATGCCGACACTGCCCGAACGTTGCGCTGGAGACTCTCTAGAGTTTTGGGTGGATCATCAACTTCTTAAAGTCAGATCCGACCCCGACCCTATCGCTAACATATCTAGACATCGAGTTTCATACTCTCTCAGCGATAGTAAAGCTTCCGCTAGACAAACAGCATTCACTACGGGTTGCAATCTCTTCTTTAAGAACCAGTCGCACACATTGAGACGCCTCATGCACTTCCTACGTAAGATGGTAGCACTAGAGGCAGTTCTTTTCGCGCAGTTTCATCTGCGTCTGCTACAATGTGACATTCTCCGCCAATGGTACGGGAAGTCGACCTCCCTTAACAGAGTCGGCTTTCTTTCTCAGGCGGCCAAGGAATCTCTACGGTGGTGGCTTCTTCCCACCTCATGGTCAAAAGGAAGGTCCTTCCTATCCCCATCCTGGGCGATAGTTACGACAGACGCGAGTCGATCAGGGTGGGGAACAGTTTTTTCTCCACCACAGCGCTAAGGGTACGTGGACTCAACAACAGTCCACCCTTCAGATCAATGTTCTTGAACACAGAGCAGTGTATCTTGCCCTACAAACCTTCCAACAGCAGCTGGAAAGCAAGCAAATCCGACTTCTGTCGGACAACTCCACAGCGGTGGCATACATCAACCACCAAGGAAGAACGCGCAACCGACAAGCCTTCCAGGAAGTCCGGCAGGTTCTGATATGGGTGGAGGACACGGTATCCACCATATCCACAGTTCACATCCCAGGCGTGAAAAACTAGGAAGCTGACTTCCTAAGCCGCCGGGGTGTGGCCGAAAGAGTATGGTCTCTTCACCCGGACGGGTTTCAGGACATCTGGCGCCGCTGACAGAGGCCGGACGTCGATCTAATGGCGTCACGGCACAACAACAATGTGCCAGCTTCATGGCACGGTTTCACAATCATCGAGCTCTGGCGGCAGACGTCTTAGTTCAGCATTGGTCGCAGTTCCAGCTACCTTATGTGCCACCTCTAGCATTGTTGCCCAGAGTGCTGCGTTACATCAGAACCGACTGCGGCCGCGCCATCCTCGTCGCTACAGATTAGCCGAGGGTGTTGTGGTTCCCGGTTCTGTGGTGCCTCACAGTAGGCTAACCGGGGGCACTACCAGACCAATCAGACTGGCTGTCTCAAGGGCCATTCTTCCATTTACCTGATGGTGTGGCATTGAGTCCTGGAACCTAGTGTCGTCAGGGTTACCTCAGGACGTGGTTGCCACCATGAGACAGGCTAGCATACCAACGTCCGCCAAGATTGACCACAGGACGTGGAAGATATTCTTATCTCAGTGCTCGGCGCAGGGTGTTTCCCCCTGGCCGGTTGCATCGTCCATGTTTCCTTCTTTCCTGCAATCTAGGTTGGAAAAAGGGTTGTCGCTCAGTTCCCTTCAGGGACAAGTCTCAGCGCTATCTGTATTTTTTCAGAAACGACTTCCTCAGGTACGCACGTTCCTACGGGGAGTTTGTCTTCTCAGCACTCCGTACAGGCGGCCGTCAGAGCCCTGGGATCTGAACAAGGTTCTAATTGCTCTCCAGACGCCGCCTTTCGAGCCTTTGAAAGAGGTCTCCCTTCCCGCTTTCTCGGGAAGTGGCCTTCTAGTAACGGTCTCGTCTCTTGGGAGAGTTTCCGAGCTAGCAACGCTCTCATACAAAGCTCCCTTCCTGGTCCTTCACCAGGACAAGGTAGTTCTGCGTCCGATTCCGGAATTTCTCCCTACGGTGGTATCCCTCTTTCATATCAATCAGGATATCACCTCACCTTCTTTGTGCCCTCGTCCAGTCCATCAATTTCAGAAGGATTTGCATCTGTTGGTTCTGGTGAGAGCACTCAGGTTCTACTTCCCGCATGGCGCTCCTGCGCCACCCGGATGCACTCTTTGTCCTTGTCGCTGGTCGGCGTAAACAGTCGCAAGCTTCTGAATCCACCCTGGTTCGGGGGATCGAGAAACCAATTCTTGAAACCTACAGTTCTTCTGGGCTTCTGGTTCTCTCAAGGCTGAAGGCCCATTCTACCAGAGCCGTGGGTACATCCTAGGCATTACAGCACCAGGCTACGGCTCAGCAGGGGTGTCAGGCATCTACCTGATTGAGTCTGCATACTTTTACCAAGCATTTTCAGCTGCATACCTACGCGTTGGCAGACGCCAGCCTACGTAGATAAGTCCTTCAGGCGGCGATTGCCCACCTGTAGGGAAGGGCTGTTTAACGGCCCTATCACGAGGTATTCTTTTACCCACCCAGGGACTGCTTTTGGACGTCCCAATTGTCTGGGTCTCCCAATTAGGAGCGAAAAAGAAGGGAATTTTGTTTACTTACCGTAAATTCCTTTTCTTCTAGCTCCAATTGGGAGACCCAGCACCCGCCCTGTTTTCTCGGGGTTTTTTCTGTTTTTTCGGGTACACATGTTGTTCATGTAGTATGGTTCAGTTCTCCGATGTTTCCTCGGATTGAATTGGTCTTTAAACCAGTTATTGGCTTTCCTCCTTCTTGCTTTGGCACTAAAACTGGTGAGCCAGTGATCCCACTGGGGGTGTATAGCCAGAAGGGGAGGGGCCTTACACTTTTAAGTGTAATACTTTGTGTGGCCTCCAGAGGCAATAGCTATACACCCAATTGTCTGGGTCTCCCAATTGGAGCTAGAAGAAAAGGAATTTACGGTAAGTAAACAAAATTCCCTTCTTTTCAAAGGTTTTATGGACTGATGAAATGAGAGTGACTCTTGATGGGCCAGAGGCTGGATCAGTAAAGGGCAGAGAGCTCCACTCCGACTCAGATGCCAGCAAGGTGGAGGTGGGGTACTGGTATGGGCTGGTATCATCAAAGATCAACTTGAGGGACCTTTTCGGGTTGAGGATGGAGTGAAGCTCAACTCCCAGACCTACTGCCAGTTTCTGGAAGACATCTTCTTCAAGCAGTGGTACAGGAAGAAGTCGGTATCGTTCAAGAAAAACATGATTTTCATGCAGAACAGTGCTCCATCACATGCATCCAACTACTCCACAGCGTGGCTGGCCAGTAAAGGTCTAAAAGATGAAAAAATAATGACATGGCCCCCTTGTTCACCTGATCTGAACCCCATAGAGAACCTGTGGTCCCTCATTAAATGTGAGATCTACAGGGAGGGAAAACAGTACACCTCTGGGAACAGTGTCCGGAGGCTGTGGTGGCTGCTGCATGCAATGTTGATCGTAAACAGATCAAGCAACTGACAGAATCTATGGATGGTCGGCTGCTGAGTGTCATAAAGAAAGGTGGCTATATTGGTCACTATGTTTTTGGGGTTTTGTTTTTGCATGTCAGAAATGTTTATTTCTAAATTTTGTGCAGTTATATTGGTTTACCTGGTGAAAATAAACAAGTGAGATGGGAATATATTAGGTTTTTATTAAGTTGCCTAATAATTCTGCACAGTAATAGTTACCTGCACAAACGGATATCCTCCTAGGATAGCCAAATCTAAAAAACCCCACTCCAACTGCCAAAAATATTAAGCTTTGATATTTATGAGTCTTTTGGGTTGATTGAGAACATAGTTGTTGATTAATAATAAAAAAATCCTCTAAAATACAACTTGCCTAATAATTCTGCACACAGTATACTTGCTACAGTTTTCAGATTTGCGGCGGTGATCAGTTTCGGCTGAAGACTGTCTCCGCAGCATGTAGATGACCTCTAGTAAAATCGCATCCACAGCAGTAATCCGAATATAAAATCCTCCGTGTATCCGTCAAACATGGATCTAACTTGTAACGCCGTCAGTTTATAGCGATTCTCGTCACTTGATCGCACAGATTCCTTTTGACAAACCTATGAATCTTCTTTTAATAGAGCAGTCCACATTGTGTAACTTTCTATTGTGTTGCCAGATTGTGCCGATGTCTCGGAGTTGTACTCGCCGGTTCCCGATGAAGACAGCGTTGTGTTCAGTAAGCTGACCTACCTGGGCTGTGCGTCGGTGAACGCCCCTCGCAGTGAAGTAGAAGCCCTCCGGATGATCTCCATCTTACGGGGGCAGTGTCAGAACGCACTGGATGTTACCCTCTCTGTCCCCAACGTGTCAGAGGGGACGGTCAGGTAAGACTTGCTTATTTCCAATTTGCGTCAAGTGCAACTCCTATACATAGAAGTGCACAGCAACTGATGGTTTTTCTCTTTATTACCGCACACAGACTTCTCGACCCTCAAACAAACACCGAGATCGCAAAATATCCAATCTACAAGATTCTGTTCTGCGTGCGAGGCCACGACGGCACTACGGAGAGCGACTGCTTTGCGTTCACGGAGAGCCATTACAACGCGGAGCTCTTCAGGATACATGTCTTCCGCTGTGAGATCCAGGAGGCGGTAAGATTGCATCAGAGCAGGTTTTTATTATAGGTCAGTTTTATAGAATATGAGCTATAAATTAGCTTATCATAATCACTACAAACCAAATACTCAATGTGGGCACGTGGACTGAAGGAGCAAAAGACACACTACGCACCTATTCTTTTTAGTGGTCCAGTTATGGCCTTCAAGCCATCTTCTCCGTCTTTGCTTATATGCAACGACTAGTGTTGAGCGAGTAGTTGACTATTCGTACTCGCTATGCTGTTAGTGAGTACTGTCCGCTACTCGCATATTCGTTACGAGTATTGGGCGCAATGTAAGTCAATGGGAAATACTCGCTGAGTAGCGAGTACCCCAAAAACTGTTTCGGGGTACTCACTACTTAGGCTATGTTCACACATCAGTTTTTTGGCATCAGGCACAATCCAGCGTGTGCCTGATGCAACGGATCCGGCGCAGAATATGCAAAAATGGATGCGCCGGATTCTTTTTTTTTTTTTTTTTTTTTTTTTTTTTTTTTTTTTTTTTGCCGGATCCGTTTTTTACAATAAATTGGAGCATGCTCAGTTTAAAAAAAAAATGGATCCGGCGGCCGCATCCATTTTTTGCCGGATCCGGCATCCATAAGCTTCCTTTGTAAATCACGCCGGATCCGCGTGATACGTTCGTTTTTTGTCTCTGGAGAAAAAAAAAATTCAATGATACATTCCATCCGGCCCCCGCATTGATTAATTACGCCGGATCCAACAAAAGCCGGATGCAACGCAAGGCCATCGGGCTCAATGCGGCACTAATACAAATCAGTGGGAATAAAACGGATCCGGCGCCGGATCCTTTTTATCCATTTTTTTTCCGGATTGTGCCTGATGGGAAAAAAACTGATGTGTGAACGTAGCCTGAGTATTTCCCATTGACTTACATTGCGCCCGCTACTCATAACGAATATGTGAGTAGCGAACAGTACTCGCTAACAGCATAGCGAGTAAGACTAGTCAACTACTCACTCCACACTAGTAACGACTTTGCCCGTATTACTGGCCAGTGTAAATAAAAACATGGAGCACCCCCAGAATAGGTGAGCAGTGTTCAGCCAATTCTTTTATTACTCCATCTTATGTTTTTAAAAACTTCTGGTAAGTGAATCATTCCTTTCACTTCACTTTTTCCTTACAGCTCCACTTCAGCCTTTTTTTTCCAGTTTTGGAGTGGTGCTGTAAATATAAGCCCCCGGTCTTATACTCGCCCTTTGGCAGTTTCATCATTTTTCAGCATCTCTCCAATCCCGCGGCGCCATCTTGTGACTGGCCCGAAGTCAGAAGTGACGTAACAAGCACCCAATGCAAGTCTATGAGAGCCAGAATGAGGCTCTCATAGACTTTTCTTGAGTTGCAACCTCCAGCGTTCCATGAAACACTGGCGGTACTGGCAGGTCACAAATCACAGAAGACAGACTGGAGCAACGCTGGAAACAGATGAAGGCGCCAGAAGGTGAATATAAGACAGGGAGCCGGGGACTTAAATTTAAAGTACAACTCCAGAGGTGAAATAAAAAATAAATGCTGGAGTGGTGCTTTATAGGACCAACCCTCCAAGAAAAACGGATAGTGTGTTATGCCCAAAAAAGGGCCCATTTTGGGGTGGTGAGTATACAGGAACATTTTTGGCAATATCTGTATCATTGTGTTTTGAGCCATAAACAGGGCATAGCGCAGTATGTGTGATTTGCTTCCACCTATTTCCATAAAATAAATACAATTTTTAGCTTTTCAATATTAGACATTTGGAAGGCCACAATGGAAACATAATAGAATATAAAAAATATACAGGTTAAATGTACAATGTCTTCACTATTGTATGTATGTATATGTATGTGTGTGTGTGTATATATATATATATATATGTATGTATGTATGTATGTGTGTGTGTGTGTGTGTGTGTGTGTGTGTGTGTGTGTGTGTATATATATATATGTATGTGTGTGTGTGTGTGTGTGTGTGTGTGTGTGTATATATATATATACATACACACACACACACACACACACACACACACACACACACACACACACACACACACACACACACATATATATATATATATATATATATATATATATATATATAATATATATATGTATGTATGTGTGTGTGTGTGTGTGTGTGTGTGTGTGTATATATATTTATTGTGTGTATGTATGTACAGTGCCTACAAGTAGTATTCAACCCCCTGCAGATTTAGCAGGTTTGCTAAGATGCAATAAGTTAGAGCCTGCAAACTTCAAACAAGAGCAGGATTTATTAACAGATGCATAAATCTTACAAACCAACAAGTTATGTTGCTCAGTTAAATTTTAATAAATTTTCAACATAAAAGTGTGGGTCAATTATTATTCAACCCCTAGGTTTAATATTTTGTGGAATAACCCTTGTTTGCAATAACAGCTAATAATCGTCTTTTATAAGACCTGATCAGGCCGGCACAGGTCTCTGGAGTTATCTTGGCCCACTCCTCCATGCAGATCTTCTCCAAGTTAGCTAGGTTCTTTGGGTGTCTCATGTGGACTTTAATCTTGAGCTCCTTCCACAAGTTTTCAATTGGGTTAAGGTCAGGAGACTGACTAGGCCACTGCAACACCTTGATTTTTTCCCTCTTGAACCAGGCCTTGGTTTTCTTGGCTGTGTGCTTTGGGTCGTTGTCTTGTTAGAAGATGAAATGATGACCCATCTTAAGATCCTTGATGGAGGAGCGGAGGTTCTTGGCCAAAATCTCCATGTAGGCCGTGCTATCCATCTTCCCATGGATGCGGACCAGATGGCCAGGCCACTTGGCTGAGAAACCGCCCCACAGCATGATGCTGCCACCACCATGCTTGACTGTAGGGATGGTATTCTTGGGGTCGTATGCAGTGCCATCCAGTCTCCAAACGTCACGTGTGTGGTTGGCACCAAAGATCTCCATCTTGGTCTCATCAGACCAGAGAACCTTGAACCAGTCTGTCTCAGAGTCCTCCAAGTGATCATGAGCAAACTGTAGACGAGCCTTGACATGACGCTTTGAAAGTAAAGGTACCTTACGGGCTCGTCTGGAACGGAGACCATTGCGGTGGAGTACGTTACTTATGGTATTGACTGAAACCAATGTCCCCACTGCCATGAGATATTCCCGGAGCTCCTTCCTTGTTGTCCTTGGGTTAGCCTTGACTCTTCGGACAAGCCTGGCCTCGGCACGGGAGGAAACTTTCAAAGGCTGTCCAGGCCGTGGAAGGCTAACAGTAGTTCCATAAGCCTTCCACTTCCGGATGATGCTCCCGACAGTGGAGACAGGTAGGCCCAACTCCTTGGAAAGGGTTTTGTACCCCTTGCCAGCCTTGTGACCCTCCACGATCTTGTCTCTGATGGCCTTGGAATGCTCCTTTGTCTTTCCCATGTTGACCATGTATGAGTGCTGTTCACAAGTTTGGGGAGGGTCTTAATTAGTCAGAAAAGGCTGGAAAAAGAGATAATTAATCCAAACATGTGAAGCTCATTGTTCTTTGTGCCTGAAATACTTCTTAATACTTTAGGGGAACCAAACAGAATTCTTGTGGTTTGAGGGGTTGAATAATAAATGACCCTCTGAATAAACTTTTCACAATTTAAAAAAAAAAAAATAAAAAAAGAAATATTCTTTTTTGCTGCAGTGCATTTCACACTTCCAGGCTGATCTACAGTCCAAATGTCACAATGCCAAGTTAATTCCGAATGTGTAAACCTGCTAAATCTGCAGGGGGTTGAATACTACTTGTAGGCACTGTATGTATGTATGTATGTATGTATGTATGTATGTATATGTATATAATATATTTTCTTTGTCGCTCCTAATTGGGAGACCCAGACAATTGGGTGTATAGCTACTGCCTCCGGAGGCCACACAAAGCATTACACTTAAAAGTGTAAGGCCCCTCCCCTTCTGCCTATACACCCCCCGTGGGATCACGGGTTCCTCAGTTTTCAAGCTTTGTGCGAAGGAGGTCAGACATCCACGCATAGCTCCACTGTTTTAGTCAGCAGCAGCTGCTGACTATGTCGGTTGGAAGAAAAGTGAGCCCATACTTGGGCCCCCAGCATGCTCCCTTCTCACCCCACTTTGTGTCGGCGGTGTTTGTTAAGGTTGAGGTACCCATTGCGGGTACAGAGGCTGGAGCCCACATGCTGCATCCTTCCCCATCCCCCTTTGGGCTCTGGGTGAAGTGGGATTTACCGGTTTCCAGGCACAGAGACCGTGCTCCGTCCACAGCCCCTGGGGAATCTGCTGGATATGGAGCGGAGTATCGTCAGGGACAGGGCCCTGCTACGCCAAGGTACTCTGTGTCCCCGTACAGACCGCGCACACACTGCAGCATTGCTGGGTGTGTTAGTGCGCCGGGGACAATAGCGCTGCTGCGCTTGTGCCACACTTCCACAGCTTGCTAAGGGAGTTAGTGTGTGGGGAACTGCCGCGCCGGCCCCTGCTGACAGTTTTTACTGCGACGCGGCTGGGACTTGTGGTGCGCCGGGGACTTCCGCGCTGGCCGTGCAGATTTGTCGGCCGCGCTTTTTACTAGAGTCCCCGGCTTTTGCGGCCTAGTTCCGTTTCGTTCCCGCCCCCAGGCCTGCCAGTCAGGAGAAGGGCGGGACGCTATACAGAAAGTCAGCGCCGAGGGCTGGAATCTGCTTTACATACTCCAGCCCTCACATTGAGCACAGTGGGAAGCCAGTTTCCCGCACTTTGTCTGAGGCACGCCCACGGTCCGCCCCTCTTCACAGAACGCCGGCAGCCATTCCTGTGTGCAGGCTGAGCTGGAAAGGGGAGACAAGTTCTGGGACACCCAGGCACGGGATTCTGGCGACTACACACCCGCTTTTAGCGGGCGGTAAGCGGCACCCTCCGGTGCTGACCCCACTAGTGAAAGTGTTCATTTGTATTTTTATGCTTGCATGCTATACATTGCACTAAACGGTCGCTGGTGATTCTTGGCTATATACCCTCCTGGATTGCTCTGTGGAGAATACAGCATGTCGTCTGCAAAAAACAGGGGTGCCAAGGCACAGGCTTTTTATGCTGCTTGCACCGCTTGTGAGGCTGTTCTACCGGCAGGTTCCACTGACCCCCATTGTGTGCAGTGTTCGGTCCCTGTGCTCCCTGCTCGGCCAGGGCCTCTGCTGGAGGTGTCCCAGAGAGATCCACCTGTGAATACTGTCCAGGTGACGGGGACAGAGTTTGCAATTTTTGCGGATAGATTATCTGTGACTATGTCTCAGATTCTAGAAACTTTGCAGTCTAGACCAGTAACTCAGACCATGGGCACTGTTGATTCATTGCTCCCTGGCCCCCCTCAGTTGGAACAGCTCCGGGGGTGTCCCACGCATCCCAGGGTGATGGCTCTGACACGGACGACAGTCCCAGACAGCCTAAGAGAGCTCGCTATGAGCGGCCCTCTACATCATCTCACTGGTCAGGCTCTCAGCAGGAGGATTCTCTGTGTGATGAGCCGGAAATAGCTGATCAGGATTCTGATCCTGAGACCGCTCTCAATCTAGATACTCCTGATGGTGACGCCATAGTGAACGATCTTATCGCGTCCATCAATAAAATGTTGGATATTTCTCCCCCAGCTCCTCAAGTGGAGGAGTCAGCTTCACAGCAGGAGAAATTCCATTTCAGATATTCCTTTCCTCCTGACGTGGTCAAGAGCTGGACCCAGTGTCCCAAGGTGGATCCCCCTATCTCCAGGCTTGCGACTAGATCCATAGTTGCAGTGGAGGATGGGGCTGCACTTAAAGATGCCACTGACAGACAGATGGAGCTCTGGTTGAAATCCATCTATGAGGCTATCGGCGCGTCGTTTGCTCCTGCATTCGCAGCCGTATGGGCACTCCAAGCTATTTCAGCTGGTCTTGCACAGATTGACACGGTCACACGTACATCTGTTCCGCAGGTGGCATCCTTAACCTCTCAAATGTCTGCATTTGCGTCTTACGCGATTAATGCTGTTCTGGACTCTACGAGCCGTACGGCAGTGGCATCTGCCAACTCCGTGGTTTTACGCAGAGCCTTGTGGTTAAGGGAATGGAAAGCAGATTCTGCTTCCAAAAAATGTTTAACCAGTTTGCCATTTTCTGGTGACCGGCTGTTTGGTGAACGCTTGGATGTAATCATTAAACAGTCCAAGGGTAAGGATTCATCCTTACCTCAGCCCAGACAAAACAAACCCCAACAGAGGAGGGGACAGTCGGGGTTTCGGTCCTTTCGAGGTTCGGGCAGGTCCCAATTCTCCTCGTCCAAAAGGACTCAAAAGGATCAGAGGAGTTCAGATTCTTGGCGGGCTCAGTCACGCCCAAAAAAGACAGCCGGAAGACCCGCTACCAAGGCGGCTTCCTCATGACTTCCGGCCTCCTCCCTCCGCATCCTCGGTCGGTGGCAGGCTCTCCCGCTTTGGCGACATTTGGCTGCCACATGTCAAAGACCGTTGGGTGAGAGACATTCTGTCTCACGGGTACAGGATAGAGTTCAGTTCTCGTCCTCCAACTCGATTCTTCAGAACGTCTCCGCCTCCCGACCGAGCCGATGCTCTCCTGCAGGCGGTGTGCACTCTAAAGGCGGAAGGAGTGGTGATCCCTGTTCCTCTTCAAGAGCAAGGTCACGGTTTTTACTCCAATTTGTTTGTGGTACCAAAAAAGGACGGGTCTTTCCGTCCCGTTCTGGACCTAAAACTTCTCAACAACCAATCTAACCCCGACCCAGTCGATAACATATCTTGGCATGGAGTTTCATACTCTCTCAGCGGTAGTGAAGCTTCCGCTTGTCAAATAGCGTTCATTGCAGACAGGGGTGCAATCTCTCCTTCAAGGTCAGTCACACCCCTTGAGACGCCTCATGCACTTCCTAGGGAAGATGGTGGCAGCAATAGAGGCAGTCCCTTTCGCGCAGTTTCATCTGCGTCCACTACAATGGGACATTCTCCGCCAATGGGACGGGAGGTCGAAGTCCCTCGACAGCAACGTCTCTCTCTCTCAGGCGGCCAAGGATTCTCTTCGATGGTGGCTGCTTCCCACCTCATTGTCGAAAGGGAAATCCTTCCTACCCCCATCCTGGGAGGTGGTCACGACGGACGCGAGTCTGTCAGGGTGGGGAGCAGTCTTTCTCCACCACAGGGCTCAAGGTACGTGGACTCAGCAAGAGTCCACTCTTCAGATCAACGTTCTGGAGATCAGAGCAGTGTATCTTGCCCTACAAGCCTTCCAGCAGTGGCTGGAAGGCAAGCAGATCCGTATTCAGTCGGACAACTCCACAGCGGTGGCATACATCATCCACCAAGGAGGAACTCGCAGTCGGCAAGCCTTCCAGGAAGTCCGGCGGATTCTGACGTGGGTGGAAGACACGGCTTCCACCATATCCGCAGTTCACATCCCAGGCGTGGACAACTGGGAAGCAGACTTCCTCAGTCGCCAGGGTATGGACGCAGGGGAATGGTCTCTTCACCCGGACGTGTTTCAAGAGATCTGTCGCCGCCGGGGGATGCCGGACGTCGACCTAATGGCGTCTCGGCACAACAACAAGGTCCCAGTTTTCATGGCACGGTCTCACGATCACCGAGCTCTGGCGGCAGACGCCTTAGTTCAAGATTGGTCGCAGTTCCGGTTTCCTTATGTGTTTCCACCTCTGGCTCTGTTGCCCAGAGTGCTGCGCAAGATCAGGTCCGACTGCCGCCGCGCCATCCTCGTCGCTCCAGACTGGCCAAGGAGGTCGTGGTACCCGGATCTGTGGCACCTCGCGGTAGGCCAACCGTGGGCACTACCAGACCGACCAGACTTGCTGTCTCAAGGGCCGTTTTTCCATCAGAATTCTGCGGCCCTGAACCTGACTGTGTGGCCATTGAGTCCTGGATCCTAGCGGGTTCAGGATTGTCTCAAGAGGTCATTGCCACCATGAGACAGGCCAGAAAACCTACCTCCGCCAAGTTATACCACAGGACGTGGAAAATATTCTTGTCTTGGTGCTCTGCTCAGGGAGTCTCTCCCTGGCCATTTAGTTTGCCTACTTTTCTTTCCTTCCTGCAATCCGGGTTGGAAAAAGGTTTGTCGCTCAGCTCCCTCAAGGGGCAAGTCTCAGCGCTATCTGTATTTTTTCAGAAGCGCCTAGCACGACTTCCTCAGGTACGCACGTTCCTGCAAGGGGTCTGTCATATCGTCCCTCCTTACAAGCGGCCGTTAGAACCCTGGGATCGAAACAGGGTTCTAATTGTTCTTCAGAAGCCGCCTTTCGAGCCTATGAGGGATGTTTCCCTTTCTCGCCTTTCACAGAAAGTGGCCTTTCTAGTAGCGGTCACGTCTCTCCGGAGAGTGTCCGAGCTAGCAGCGCTGTCATGCAAATCTCCCGTCCTGGTGATTCACCAGGACAAGGTGGTTTTGCGCCCTATTCCGGAGTTTCTCCCTAAGGTGGTATCCCCGTTTCATCTTAATCAGGATATCTCCTTGCCTTCCTTGTACCCTCATCCAGTTCATCAATGTGAAAAGGATTTGCATTGTTGGATCTCGTGAGAGCGCTCAGGATCTACATTTCCCGCACGGCGCCCCTGCGCCGCTCGGATGCACTCTTTGTCCTTGTCGCTGGTCAGCGCAAAGGGTCGCAAGCTTCCAAATCCACCCTAGCTCGGTGGATCAAGGAACCAATTCTTGAAGCCTACCGTTCTGCTGGGCTTCCGGTTCCCTCAGGGCTGAAGGCCCATTCTACCAGAGCCGTGGGTGCGTCCTGGGCAGTACGACACCAGGCTACGGCTCAGCAGGTGTGCCAGGCGGCTACCTGGTCGAGTCTGCACACTTTTACCAAACACTATCAAGTGCATACCTACGCTTCGGCGGACGCCAGCCTAGGTAGACAAGTCCTTCAGGCGGCGACGGCCCACCTGTAGGGTAGGGCTGTTTTTACGGTCCTATCACGAGGGGTTATTATACCCACCCAGGGACTGCTTTTGGACGTCCCAATTGTCTGGGTCTCCCAATTAGGAGCGACAAAGAAGAAGGGAATTTTGTTTACTTACCGTAAATTCCTTTTCTTCTAGCTCCAATTGGGAGACCCAGCACCCGCCCTGTTTGCTTAGGGATTTTTGTTTGTTCGGGTACACATGTTGTTCATGTTGAATGGTTTCGGTTCTCCGATGTTCCTTCGGATTGAATTTGTTCTTAAACCAGTTATTGGCTTTCCTCCTTCTTGCTTTGGCACTAAAACTGAGGAACCCGTGATCCCACGGGGGGTGTATAGGCAGAAGGGGAGGGGCCTTACACTTTTAAGTGTAATGCTTTGTGTGGCCTCCGGAGGCAGTAGCTATACACCCAATTGTCTGGGTCTCCCAATTGGAGCTAGAAGAAAAGGAATTTACGGTAAGTAAACAAAATTCCCTTCTTTGCACCTGACAATTGTTCCAGCTACCGTGTTTCCCATAAACTAAAAGTTTACCCCCCCAAAAAATGCAGATCCACCTTCCCAGGAGAATCATACTTACCGGACCCCGTGCGTCTGTGTTGCTCCCAGGTCCTCCAGCGATATTTAGTGGGCGCTCCACGTAGTCCTCCCCGGCTTCTGGCCGGCACCTGTGCGCACACAATCGCACATCAGATTGCGCGCGCACACATATAGACACGACATCTAGCAATACCGAATGCTTCCTGCCAACAGAGGATCCTGCAATGCAGTCCAGCGGAGCGCAAGGACCTGCAGTGGAACGCATGATGGAGGACCCAGGGGTGGGTGTGCTTTTCACTGCAAATACTCCTGTTCGGCGTCTGGTGATTACGATTGCGGGGTCTTCTTTCTTCTCTTTTTTTTGGGGGTGTCTGCTTTCTATAATGAAGTGTCCTGCAGTACTTTTTTAGCTGCATGGACACATCATTATTGATCCGCGACTAGGGCTTATTTTCAGGGTAGGGCTTATAATTAGGCCTTACGCCAAAAATGCTTAAAATCCCTGCTAGGGCTCATTTTCAGGGAAAACGTTATTTGCAACGTACACACTTCTTGGATACGATATAAGTCATAACTGATATCCTTTTTTTTTTTTTTTTCTTTTTAGGTGAGTCGGATACTGTATAGTTTTGCCACAGCATTTCGACGGTCGGTCAAACAGACTCTCCTCACCGCCTCCATCCCTCCTCAAACCCCTGATAGCGACATCTTTACTTTTTCTGTGTCACTTGAAATTAAAGAAGATGATGGGAAGGGGTACTTCAGGTAAGTTCTTACCGTATATGCCGGCGTATAAGACGACTGGGCGTATAAGACGACCCCCAACTTCTCCCCTAAAAATATAGAATTTGGGATATACTCACTGTATAAGACTACCCCGCTCCCAAATGAAAAAAAGTCTGCTTTGATTGCAACATGTTAATTTTAATTCCGCGAGAGCCGTACAATATGTTTTTAAAGGGCCATTGACAGATCAATCGCTCCAATGTTCACTTAGTACAGCAACGAATGCTCCTCCCTGCTGTATAAAGCCACAACTGGACTGAAACAATGGTACTACACTCTGCTACAAACAGACACACACAACTCTGCTACAAACAGACAAACACACACAACTCTGCTACAAACAGACAAACACACACAACTCTGCTACAAACAGACAAACACACACAACTCTGCTACATGCAGACAAACACATACAACTCTGCTACATACAGACAAACACATACAACTCTGCTACATACAGACAAACACATACAACTCTGCTACATACAGACAAACACACACAACTCTGCTACATACAGACAAACACATACAACTCTGCTACATACAGACAAACACGTACAACTCTGCTACATACAGACAAACACGTACAACTCTGCTACATACAGACAAACACATACAACTCTGCTACATACAGACAAATACACACAACTCTGCTGCTCTGTGGGGCCTGCACCCGCGGCTCGGCGGGTACAGCACCCGCGGCATCGGCGGGGGGGGGATTGGCAGGGCATACATCTGGGGGGTTAGAAGCAGCTCACCGGGGCCCATAATGGGCACAAGTCCCCCTGTGTTAGATATCTCCCCCATAGTGCTGCCCATGGCCCCTATATAGATCGCACAAGTCCCCCTGTGTTAGATATCTCCCCCATAGTGCTGCCCATGGCCCCTATAGATCGCACAAGTCCCCCTGTGTCAGATATCGCCCCCATAGTGCTGCCCATGGCCCCTATAGATCGCACAAGTCCCCCTGTGTTAGATATCGCCCCCATAGTGCTGCCCATGGCCCCTATAGATCGCACAAGTCCCCCTGTGTCAGATATGGCCCCTAGGCTGCTGCCCAAAGTAAAATAAAACCCTCTTTCCTTACCTCCTCCAGCGCTGAGCTCCCTCCTGTCTCCCTCCGTGCTTCTGTTCTTCCACTTCCTGGTTGTCAGTGCGGTCATGTGATCGGCACAGCAGGCTGAGATCTCTGCCTGATCACAGTGGAAGCAGGGACACGGGGAGAAACGCTGCAGGGGTAAGTAAAGCTTTTTTATTTTAGAATGAGCAGCAGCCTGGGGGCCAAATCTAACACAGGGGGGGCATGTGCGATCACACTGGGACGCAGGCTCATATAATATGCACCGCTGCCCCAGCCCCTCACTGCGTGCGATTTCAGCACCATTGGAGATGGACAGCGGCTGTGCATATTATATGAGCGGGTGCAGGAGATCAAAGGCTGCAGCCCGCAGCGTTCCCCTGTGCTCCAGAGCTGCTGCCCCCACCTCCCCTGGACGCTGCAGTGTACATACACACCCCCTCCCCACCCCCCCCCGTATATCCGGCGTATAAGACGACCCCCCACTGTAGCCATTATTTTAAGGGGGTAAAAAGTCGTCTTATACGCCAGTATATACGGTAAGTGTGTGGTAGTTTTTGTGCTCACAGTTTTAATATAAACAGGCAACACTAATTGGGTTAATGGGGTTTCTCCAAGATTGTAAGGAAAGTGATTACATGGAGGAAATTGCATAAAAGAGCCTATGATAGAATTACAGTGATTTGTTGTTGTTTTTGCACCGCTGTAGTGGCTGTAAATGGCTTATCCTGCCGTTTCCACCTTTTACCGATGCTGCCCCCGTCCTGCAACCCCATATTGTGCCCGTAGCTTCTGACTTTATGGAATGCAGAAACTACATCACAAGCTCATGATACAAGTCTATGAGAGACAGAAAGAGGCTCCCATAGACTTGTATTGAAGTGTGACCTACGGCTCCATTAAACACTAAAGCTGCCGGCTAGTCACTTTTCAGAGCAGACCGACCAAAGCGCCGCTGGAAAAGGATGAACAGGGTGGATGGTGACTATAGGACAGGGCTCAGGATGCTTAGATTTAAAGCACCACTCCAGAGGTGCAATAACAAAAATCCAAACCACTGTACTGGTGCTTTAATGGTACATGCACATCGAGTTGTTTTTAGGAGTCCTAAACTGGGGCTCTTGCTGCCAAGGGCCGTGGGCCAGCCTCAGGGGGCCGTGGGCCAGCCTCAGGGGGCCGTGGGCCAGCCTCAGGGGGCCGTGGGCCAGCCTCAGGGGGCCGTGGGCCAGCCTCAGGGGGCCGTGGGCCAGCCATGGGGGACTTGTGGGATCACTGGGGAACATGTGCCAGCACAAGGGGGCTATATTCAATATAAGGTGGCCATATCCAGATTAAGGGGGCTAATTTTAGGATGGGGGGGGTTATGAGGGACATATACTCTATATGATTTGTTAGACGGACACTGGCATTATAAGACGGACCCCATTTATTAAAAATTTCTCTATTCCTTCACCAAATTTGGGGGTGCGTCTTATAATCAGGTGCGTCCTTATAAAGCGAAAAATACGGTACATACGTTTTTTCCAGGCTTTTTTATTTTTTTTCCCAACTGTAAACATAACAAAAAACGGATTTTTGTGTACTCACCGTAAAATCGTTTTCTCTTAGCCATCATTGGGGGACACAGGACCATGGGTGTTATGCTGCCTATCCATAGGAGGACACTAAGTAGATGCAAAAGCATAGCTCCTCCTCTGCAGTATACACCCCCTGGCCGGGCCAGGCAACCTCAGTTTTAGTACACAAGCAGTAGGAGAAAAAAACAGTAAAAACGTCTCAACAGAGGAACATGAGAAAAGAAGAGTCATAACCAAATAAGGTACTGAGAGAACCAAGGCCCAACAGGGCAACAGGGTGGGTGCTGTGTCCCCCAATGATGGCTAAGAGAAAACAATTTTACGGTGAGTACACAAAAATCCGTTTTTCTCTGACGCCTCATTGGGGGACACAGGACCATGGGACGTCCTAAAGCACTCCATGGGTGGGTAAACAATAAACAACGCAACCCAAGGACTAGGAACCAGTCCGAGATAGCCAGGAGCGCCTACTGAGAGAGGTACTCCACTATAGTTTGCAGAATTTTCCTACCTAGGTTCACCTCAGCCGAAGCCTGGGTATGGATTCAGTAATGCTTTGAAACCGTATGTAGGCAAGACCAGGTCGCAGCCTTACACCTCTGTTTCACTGAAGGCTGATGCCTAATGGCCCAAAGGGGCGACAACTGCTTGCGTGGAATAAATCCGCAGCCCACTAGGAATGGGCTTAAGTTGCAAGCGGTAGATTTCCTGGATCGCAGAGCGAATCCATCGAGCCAGCGTTGCCTATGAAGCTGCCTGTCCTTTCTTAGGCCTTTCAGGAATGACGAACAAGGAGTCTATGTTCCTAAAGGGGCTGTCCTGGGTACGTAATATCTGAGAGCCCTCACAAGATCTAGCGAATGTAGAAACCTTTCCACCCTATGGACTGGGTGTGGACAAAAAGGAAGTCAGAACAATGTCCTCGTTCATATGAAACGGGGAAATAACCATCGGAAGAAAATCCGGAAGGGGGCGTAGAACCACCTTGTCCTGATGAAAGATCAGAAAGGGTTCGCGGCAAGAGAGTGATGCCAGTTCCGAAACTTGTCTGATGGACGTAATCGCCACTAAGAATGTTACCTTCCAGGAGAGAAGAGCAAGAGACTATTCCTTAAGAGGTTCAAAAGGGGACCTCTGGATACCGTCCAAAACGAGATTGAGGTCCCATGGGTCCAGCGACCGTTTATACAGGAAAACTAGATTGGAAACGCCCTGGAGGAAGGTCTTGACTTGCGTATTGCAAGCTAGGCGGTATTGATAGAATATTGAGAGAGATGAAACCTGCCCCTTAAGGGAGCTGAGGGCCAACCCTTTTTGCAACCTGACTGCAAAAAAAAAAATCAAGAATTCTGGGGATCGCAGGGGCATAGGTTGGATATTAGATTCCCTGCACTGGAAAAGGAAGGTTTTCCACGTACGGTGGTAAATATGGGATGAAGGCCGGCTTTCGGGCACTGTACAAGGTGGAGGTGACCGCAGGAGAGAATCTTCCTCTTTTTAAAGTCCAGGTCTCAATTCTGGAGTTCTGATGGGAAATGCGCCCTTGGGTCAGCAGGTCTGGGATGCTTACGAGGCGCCATAAGCAATTGTACTAATTCAGCATACCAGGCGCACCTGGGCTAGTCCGGTGCTATTAGTATCACCGGGACTCCTTCTGCCTTGATCTTCCTGATTACTCGCGGCAGCAGGGGCAGAGGCGAAAAACATGTAAGTTGGACGGAAACTACTTCAGGAGACTAGAGCATCCGCGCCAATGGACTGTGGGTCACGTGACCTGGCTAAGAACGCGGGTACCTTTTCGTTCAACCTTGAGGCCATTAGATTATTATTATTTATTTGTAGAGCACCATTAATTCCACGTCTGGTGTACTCCAGTGAGTGCAGATGTGTGGGAACACTTCTGGGTGGAGAAACCACTCTCCGGCGGCCAGGCCTTGGCGACTTAGAAGGTCTGCCACCCAGTTTTCTACTCCCGGTATGTGTAACGTTGAAAACACAGACCCCCGCCGATTCGGTCCAGGTGAGGATCCTGAGGACCTCGAGATAAGCGGTCTTGCTGCTGGTACCTCCCTGCTGATTGACATGGACAATGCAACAGCTGTGGCCTAATTGGACCCAAATCAAACGACCTGCTAGCAGAAAAGGGGAATGACCTGAGCGTGAGAAGATCGTGATGATTTTCAGGATGATTTCTGGGAAGGGAAGACTCCTGGGGTGTCCAACGTCCCGAAGCAGTGTGGAGCCAGTACGCTGCTCCCCAGACTAAGACTGGCGTCCGTGGTCAGGAGTAGCCAGTGCACTTGGGGGAGAAAAACTCCTTCTCGATATGGAAGAGGACTGAAGTCACCAGTAAAGCGCATACCTGACTGAAGGTGTCAGGTGAAAAGTTCGTCCAAGGAAAAGGGGCTCTTGTCCCAGGCAGCTAGAGGCGCAAGCTGCAGTGGGCGGTGGTGTGGCTAAGCGAGCAGCACTGCCTCTATAGCCGCCGCTATCGTACCTAGCACTCTCATACTAAATCGTATGAAGTGACAGGAGTACGTAGAGGGCAGTGTACCGCTTGTTGTAGAGCGGTCGCCTTGACTTGAGGGAGAAATATCAAGCCCCGAAGAGTGTCCAGGGACATGCCCAGGGAGGTGACGGATTTTGACGCGACCGGGGATGATTTGACTGGAGTCAGAAGCCGCCCTAAGCGGGATAGGGTGCCCACAGAGATCTGCACGCTGGTCGAGCCCTTGATGAGGAGGTCATCCAAGCAAGGCAGAACAGCCACTCTCCTGGCGTGAAGGGCACTCATGGCGGCCGCCATGACCTTAGTTAAGACCCTTGGAGCTGTGGCAGAGCCGAGGGTAGGGCCACAAATGAAAACAAGAAGTCCTGAACCGCGAAGCGGAGAAACTTTGGTGAGCTGGAGCGATGGGTATGTGCAGGTACGCGTCCCTGATAGCTAGGGAAGCAAGGAATTCTCCTTCGACCATAAAGGTAATAATGGACCCTAGGAAGTCCATTCTGAATCTCCTTACGTGCACATGTTTGCTCAGGTGTTAGAGGTCCAGGATGGGACGAACTGACCCGTCTTTCTTTAGCAACCATGATAGGTATAGCCTTGAACCTCTCGCCGTCCGGAACAGGTACCATCACCCCCGCCGTTTGGAGGGAGTGGATTGCTGAGGAGAAGGCCTCGTGGTGTTTTGGAGCATTTGGGGGGTTTGAGAGAAAAGACTGACCAGGGGATCGGGTCCAGAATTCAATGTGGTAACCGGAAGACACAAGATATCACACCTATTTGTGGTCTGAGGCGGCAGCCCAGATGGAGAAGGACGAGACTTCTCGGTCTTTGTCTAGACTGCCAGGACGAGGTGGACTCGGGGACGGCTGAGAAGGTCGGGCCCTGCGTGTCTAGTAAAAAAAACCCATCCTGGGCTAGAGTTGGGGGAGAGAGGTACTCTTTTCCTCCCGTGGCGTCAGACAAAAAAAAAAAAAAGCCTGTCCAGACGATCGGCAAACCATCAGTCTGGAAAGGAGTACTGTGAGAGGCTTCTTAGAGACCGAGTCCACTCTCCATTATCGGAACCAGAGGGCCTTACGGATTTCTGTGGTATTTGAGGCGGCAATAACTGCGCAGGTAGCAGCGCCGAGGGAGGCCTGCATGAGGTACTCCGCCGCCGCAGCAATGTGAACAGTTACATCTGTGAGGGTCTGAGGAAAACTGGTAGTCCTGGTGCCTGTGCGACCCACACGGAAGGGGAGAGGGACCCGCAGCCTCGAGGCAGAGCGATCGAGCTGCTCCACTTGTCTGTCTGTCGGGTCCTTGAAGGAGGATCCATCAAGTAAAAGACAGGAGGGTCCTTCAGGCAGGCGGAAGCCGGGTGAGGGTCCACCGAGGCCGGATCGGCCCAGCCCTTAGAGACAGCTAAGCCAAAGGGGTACCGGGACTCCATGAGTTTACGGATACCGAAGCGGCGTCAAAAAGCTCTTCTTTTTTTTTTTTTTTTTTGAAGTTTCTTCACCCTTTTAAAGGAGACCGCAGGGTCAGTAGTATTGGATGGGAGATCTTCCATATGCAGAGTTTTGGTAGATTGCTGCAATAAGGGAGTCCATCGCAGCTTGATCGCTCGGGGAGGTTGAAACCAAGGAATCATCCCGGTACAAACATCATTCCCCTTCCTCCGGCTCCTCAGAGACCGCGGAACATGTGGGAGAACCCCATCTGTGAACCCCAGAGGGAGACCCATGGGGGTCATGCCCTTTTTCTGATCTGCAACTGGTGAAGCAGAGGGCTGATTCTTATCAGAAGGACCCTCTATAGAGGTGTCATCAGGCTGCGTTCTGTCCAGGGGCCCCGAGGGGTGTAGGACGATGTTGCATAGCCAGCACCAGGTTCTGGGAACTGTGCCCATTCTAGGGGACTGGGAGCCGTAGGCTCTGGGCTGGCAGCGGTTGCTGCAGTGGTGGCGGGGGGGGGAGGGGTTGGGGGGCTACAAAGGCACCGACTCACAGAAGGAAGAGGTGCTATCATCCCCTAGTAGCTCAGCGTGGCAGGATACATTAATAGTCTTATAGTTGTTGCTGTAGTTGTGCAGGGCATAAAACATGTGACTGCAGCCCCTGGCTGATGAGCCACAAACTCTGATTGTAATGAGGCAGCAATGCTCTGCAGAGTTAATATGCAAGTGAGGCTGTAACTCATCCAGAACCCTGATGACCCTTTCCCCCTCCTGCGTCACAGTTCCTGTGGGAAGGAGGAAGCCAGCTCTGAGAGACGCCCACAGGCTCTGATCACAACAAGAGGGAGCAATGCTCTGCAGCAATGCTCTGCAGATCCTGTGTGAGAAGGGTTATGCGCGCTTTCGTGAGGGAGCGTGGCTTATCGAGTGTCATAGGGGGCAGGGCTTAGCTCTGACAAGAAGGCATGAGAAAATATAATAAACAAAAGAAAATGGTGGGAAGGGACTCCGATTCCCCCTTCCAGCCCTGTACAACAATGGTGGACAGAAAAACCTCTATAAGGCTCTGTGTGCACTAGGCCATTTTGCCCGCGGATTTGCTGCGGAAATTTCTTGAGAAATGTCTGCAATCTTTGTGCAGACATTTCCCAGCAAATCCTATGAGAAAAAAAAATAGCTGTGCGCACTGTGCGGATTTTTCTCAAGAAATTTCCTTGAGAAAATTTTCTCGAGGAACTTTCTTGAGAAATTGAGCATGTCCATTATTTTCCGCAGGTACCTGCGGTATACCCCCGGAATTTCACTCCATTCACTGTAATGTAATCGTGAAATTCCGGGGGTATACCGCAGGCAGCAAATGATGTGCGGTATACCCCCGGTATAGCCGCGATTTACCTGCGGTAATGCTCATCGCTGCCTGCGGTTTTGCAGGAAGCGATGTCATTATGCCAGGAAGAGGAAGCGGAGCAGAGTAAACACAGACGTCACACTCCCTGGACGCCGCACAGAAGCACTTCCGTGCGACCTCCAGGTGCCCGTGCAGTGTGTCCCGCTCCAGCCTCGCGGCTGCCTGCACTGCAGCGTGTCAATGTCTGCCCGCAGTGTCAGCAGCTTGTCACGCTGCAGCGCAGGCAGACACTGACACAGGCAGATACTGACACTGCACTGCAGGCTGTCAGTGTCTGCCCGCAGTGTCAGCAGCCTGTCACGCGGCAGCGCAGGCAGACACTGACACCCTGCAGTGCTGGGAGCCGCGGGGATGACGATCGCTGCTGACAGGAGGTGAGATCATTACCTGCTGTGACGATCTCCTGCCTCCTGACGCCACCGCGGTCACTGCTGTCTATGCCCGTCTCGCGAGCGGCCCGAAACTGTCACTAGCAGTGACGTCACGGGCTCTCGCGATACTTCTGACAACGCGGCGGGCATAGAAGTCAGTGACAGCGCTGACATCAGCAGTACAGGAGATGATCACAGAAGGTAATGATCTCATCTATGCTCCTGATGGCAGCGCTCGGCATCCCCTGCAGTGACCTGGGCTATTGATGTTAGCTCAGGTCACTGCATTGCTCTCCCAGCCAATGGGGAACATTCTGTTCTTCATTAACTGGGACAGCGACTATGGTATGGATCGCTGTGCACCCCCCCTTATTGGATTACGCCGGACGTGGAATTGATTGTTCTTTTCAATAAATTGGTTAAAGAGGGAATGTATTGGGGAGTGTTTTTTCAAATAAAACTTTTTTTGTCTATTTTTTTATTTCTTACTGACTGGGTTGGTGATGTCGGGTATCTGATAGACGCCTGACCTCGCCAACCCCAGGGCTTGATGCCAGGTGACATTACACATCTGGCATCAACCCCATATATTACCTCGTTTGCCAACGCACCAGGGCAACGGGATGAGTTGGGGGCGAAGCGCCAGGATTGGCACGTCTAATGGATGCGCCACTTCTGGGGCGGCTGTGGCCTGCTATTTTTAGGCTGGGGAGTGTCCAATAACAGTGGACCTCCCTAGTCTGAGAATACCAGACCACAGCTGTCCGCTTTACCTTGGCTGGTGATCCAATTTGGGGGGGACCCCACGTTTTTTGTTTTAAATTATTTATTTAATGTAAAATAACAGCGTGGTGTGCCCTCTATTTTGGATTACCAGCCAAGGTGAAGCTGTCAGCTGTGGTTTGCAGGCTGCAGCCGTCTGCTTTACCCTAGCTGGCTACAAAAGATGGGGGGACCTCACTTCGGGTTTTTTTTTTATTATTTATTTATTTTATGGCTAAATACAAGGCTAAGCACCCTTTAGTGCCACATGAAAGTCACTAAAGGGTGCCAGCTTAGAATATGCAGGGGGGTGGGACATTATTTATGTCTTTCTCATCTATCTATCTATCTATGGCCCATTTCACACGTCAGTGAAAAACACTGACGTTTTTCACTGGCGTGTAAAACACGCACATGTCCCTCCGTGTGCCGTGAATTACGGCACACGTGGGTTGTCTAAGTGCAATCCGGGCTCCGTTCTCCGTGGCCCGTGATTGCACTTAGAAATCAACTCACCTGTGTGCGCTCCTGCTGTCCTTGGTGCTGATCGCTCCCGCGGTGCAGCATCCGGCCGGCGCTGACCCCCGCAGCAGCTGCTTCCGGGTCGGCTGTGTCGTGCATCATGAATATGCGCGACAGTAATGAGCCGGCTTAGAAGCAGCAAGCTGCACGGGCTGCAGAGAGCGCCGCTGAAGTCGGGTGAGTAAAAATGATTTTTATTTTAAAAGCACGTTTTTTTTCTGGCACGTGTTTCACGGACCACACCACTGTGTGGTCCGTGGGACATCAGTGATGCCAGAAAAAAATGGACATGTCTCCGTGCGGCAATCACGCACACGCGGGTACGCCGCACGGAGACACGTGCAGTGAAAAATCACTGACGTGTGAGCAGACCCATTCATTATAATGGGTCTGCGTATGTCACTGATTCTGGTACGTAGAAAAAAAAGCACAAACGTCCCAGAATCACTGACGTGCGAAACAGGCCTATCTATCTATTCATCTATCCATCTTTCACTCTATCCATTATCTGTCTATCGATTATCTATATTATTTATTGCAAAACCGCAGGGACCAACCTGCGGTAAATCCACGGCAAATCCGCATGCGTTTTTCCCGCGGATTTTTCCGCAGGTGCGGAAATCTTCAACTCCCAGAAGTTTCTCAAGAAATTTTCTTGAGAAAAATCACTTTTCCAGTGCGCACAGAGCCTAAGTGTACCGCAGCTCCGGGTGCACTTAGTCCAGGGAGTTGTCCCCTCCCCCCGCCACAGGTGGAATGCTCTGCAGGTGTCTGCAATCACAGCCCATGTGCATCCAGTCAGTGTGACCTTTGCTCCAGTTTCCTGTCAGGGAGCCAGTGTGCAGATTCTGACGCCTGCTGTGCCCGGTCACAGAACGTGTATCAACTCAGAGCCTGCCAGAGGGACTGAGGAATGCTCTGGGGCTCTGGAAAAATCGGAATTACCTCACCTCAGCTCCTGTGGAGATGGCAGTCTGGTCACGCTGGTGCGGAGCGAATATCAACTCAGAGCCTGCAAGAGGGGCTGAGGAAGTTTTCATCTGCTCTGGGCTCTGGAAAATCAGTGCCATGAGACCTGTCGTCCAGTGAGTAACAGCCCAGGATCCAGCGTCGCAGGAGGTGGTACGGGGAGGCGACACTCCGCGTTCCCGCATGTTGATGGTTTTGGGAAATCGGTCCCCGAAGGAACTGTCACCCTCTAAAAACAAAAAATTCTTGCTGCAGTAGTCTGCAGAGATGTGCCCCCTATAGACACTAAGCTAAAACTGAGGTTGCCTGGCCCTGCCAGGGGGTCTATACTGCAGAGGAGGAGCTATGCTTTTGCATCTACTTAGTGTCCTCCTATGGATAGGCAGCATAACACCCATGGTCCTGTGTCCCCCAATGAGGCGTCAGAGAAATAAGCTTAACCTTTTCCTATCTTGAGTCTCCCTGGGGGGGACATTCCAAAAATTCCGTTACGCTCCTTTGTCCCCTGGCAGGGGACATCAATAATCCATATGCATTTTACCCTCCTAAGTCCCTTCTAGCGGGCCACTGAGTGGAAAGTCCCTTTTCTAAGCATAGCAGGCAGGACTTCACGCATAGTGCTATTTTATATATGGGCGGAGCAGGAAATTTTTTTTGGATAGGAAAGTTTAATTCACCAACGAAAAAGTCCATTGCTGCCTCTCAGTTGCTGCTCCCAGCCTTGGTCATAGGTTGCATGCAGTAGTCACTTTATGACTTCAGTGCTTGGGACCGCTGCAGCCGATCACTGGGCTCTCGGCAGTTTTATGCTCACTGTTGTAATCGTTCTGGTATGAGTGATTTTGTAATCAATACTAAAAGGTATTAAGAAAAAAACGATTAATACTACTGTCCTTTGTTTTCTCTTCCCATCCGCAGTACTGATATTTACACATTTTTGTTTTAATAGCGCGGTTTCAAAGGATAAGGACAAGCAGTGCTTCAGACTACGACAGGGAGTTGACAAGAAAATTGTTATTTATGTCCAGCAGACATCCAACAAAGAACTAACAATAGAGAGGTAATTTATATTATTATTATTATTATTAATAATGATATTTTTTTTATTGTATTTTTCTATTTATTCCTTTTTGTATTTCTATTTTGTGTTATTATGATATTATTATTTTGTATTTCTATTTATTCCTTTTGTATTATTATATTGTATTTCTATTGTATTATTTCTATTTTGTATTTTTCTATTCTATTTTGTATTTTTTGAATTTCTATTTGTATTTCTATTTTGTATTAATAATACAAAATAATAGAAATAATATTGTATTTTTCTATTTTGTAATTATAATTTCTATATGTATTTTGTATTCTATTTTGTATTTCTATTTTGTATTTTGTCATGTTTTGTATTTCTATTATTTTTGTATAAATAATGCAAAATAGAAATAGTAATGTATTTTTCTATTGTTAGAATACAAAATAGAAATAATAGAAAAATACATTTTCTATTTTGTATTTTTACAAAATAGAAATAATAATAATACGAAATAATACAAATAGAATACAAAATAGAAATAATACTTTGTATTATTTCGTAGTATTATTATTATTTCTATTTTGTAGTAGTATTAGTATTACTACTACTACTACCACATTTATTATTTATATCCTGTAAACTAGCTCATGTTTAGGAATACATTGCATGTCCACCCTGCTTTCTTTGATGCCCTGGCATGTAAGGCTGTCCGACTGTGATGTCAAAGAGCGGAGCAGTGTGGGAGTGATACTTCATAGGGGGCGTCAGGAGCTGTCATATTGTGTATAGGCAGCTATGGGGCTCGTACTGTATTCTGGGACTCGGGGACCATCATACTGTGTTTGGGTGCTGTAGCGGCATCACACTATGTATTGGGGGGTTAAAAACCCCACACTTTCGTATGACCTTTCACAACAGTCACGGTCTCTCATATGGCCCCTGGGGAAAACTAATTGGCCATCCCTGCCTCGTAGAGAATTGACAGGAGTTTTTGAGACCTAAAGAAAATGATTAGAACATGGAAGATCTCCTCCACGTATATAAAGGTTTTCATTGATGTTTTTTCTTTCTTTAAGTTTTACCTTTTTGGTTTAATTTCTTGCACTGTGACTATTTTAGGGATCTGACTCCAGCTGTTTGAAAACTTTAATTCCAAACATGCCCCATCTATTGCATGCCATCCTGTGACTTTAAGGACTGCTGGGAGTTGTAGTTTTACAGCAGCTGGAGCGCTGCAGGATGCTGGTCTCCGATCTGTCCCATTCCTAACCTCTCACTTCTGTATGTGTTTCCTCTAGGTGTTTTGGACTCCTCCTTAGTCCTGGTAGAGACGTACGGAATAGCGACATGCACTTGTTAGAATTGGTAAGTGAACGGTTAACCAATCGTACATTGTTGGTTGTGGTTTCCATCTGAGCGACGGCTGCGGCTTCTTCTGGGAGGAAGGTCCTGAGAGAGAATCCATCTTCTGTGATGTCAATATTCCCTAAGGCGGCTGATGTGCCTGTCCTTACAAAACAATCAGATATTGACCCCTTTTCGCTGTGACCAATTTTTTTTTTTTTTTTAATTTTGTTTTTATTTTCATTCTTTACTCCTCTTCCTTCAAGAGCCATACTTTTAGGCTATGTGCGCACTAGAAAAGTGATTTTTCTCAAGAAATTTTCTTGAGAAACTTCTGGGAATTGAAATTATCGCACCTGCGGTAAAAAACCGCATGCGTTTTTGCCGCGGTTTTTCCGCAGGTTGGTCCCTGCGGTTTTTTTATGCTGTAACTGCAATAAATAATATAGATAATAGATAGATAATCGATAGACAGACGGATAATGGATAGAGGGAAAGATGGATAGATGAATAGATAGATGAGAAAGACATATATAATGTTCTACCCCCCCTGCATTTTCTAAGCTGGCACCCTTTAGTGACTTTCATGTGGCACTAAAGGGTGCCTAACCTTGTATTTAGCCATAAAATAAATAATTAAAAAAAAAACCACGTGAGGCCCCCCCATCTTTTGTAGCCAGCTAGGGTAAAGCAGACGGCTGCAGCCTGCAAACCACAGCTGGCAGCTTTACCTTGGCTGGTAATCCAAAACAGAGGGCACCCAACGCTGTTATTTTACATTAAATACATAATTTAAAACAAAAAACGTGGGGTCCCCCCCAAATTGGATCACCAGCCAAGATAAAGCGGACAGCTGTGGTCTTGTATTCTCAGACTAGGGAGGTCCACTGTTATTGGACACTCCCCAGCCTAAAAATAGCAGGCCGCGGCCGCCCCAGAACTGGCGCATCCATTAGACGTGCCAATCCTGGCGCTTTGCCCCAACTCATCCCGTTGCCCTGGTGCGTTGGCAAATAGAGTAATATATGGGGTTGATGCCAGATGTGTAATGTCACTTGGCATCAGGCCCTGGGGTTAGGGATGTCACGCGTCTATCCGATACCCGATATCACCAACCCAGTCAGTAAGAAATAAAAAATAGACAACAAAAAAAGTTTTATTTGAAAAAACACTCCCCAAAACATTCCCTCTTTCACTAATTTATTGAAAAGAACAATCAATTCCACGTCCGGCGTAATCCAATAAGAGGGGGGGGCACGGCGATCCATACCATAGTCACTGTCCCAGTCAATGAAGAACAGAATGTTCCCCATTGGCTGGGAGAGCAATGCAGTAACCTGAGCTAACATCAATAGCCCAGGTCACTGCAGGGGATGACGAGCGCTGCTGTCAGGAGGATAGATGAGATCATTACCTGCTGTGATCATCTCCTGTACTGCTGACGTCAGCGCTGTCACTGACTTCTATGCCCACCGCGTTGTCAGCAGTATCGCGAGAGCCCGTGACGTCACCGCTAATGACAGTCTCGAGCCGCTCGCGAGACGGGCATAGACAGCAGTGACCGCGGTGACGTCAGGAGGCAGGAGATCATCACAGCAGGTAATGATCTCATCTCACCTCCTGACAGCAGGGCTCGGCATCCCCGCGGCTGCACGCGCTGCTGTGTGTCAGTGTCTACCTGCGCTGCCGCGTGACAAGCTGCTGATACTGCGGGCAGACACTGACACTGCAGGGCAGGCCGCCGCAGGGCTGGAGCAGGACACAGACTGCACGGTTACCCGCCGGAGGTCACACGGAAGTGCTTCTGTGCGGCGTCCAGGGAGTGTGACGTGTGTGTTTACTCTGCTCCGCTTCCTCTTCTGTCATAATGACATCACTTTCTGCAAAACCGCAGGCAGCGATGAGCATTACCGCAGGTAAATCGTGGCTATACCGGGGGTATACCGCACATCATTTGCTACCTGCGGTATACCCCCGGTATTTCACGATTACATTACAGTGAATGGAGTGAAATACCAGGGGTATACCGCAGGTACCTGCGGAAAAGAAGTGACATGCACATTTTCTCAAGAAAGTTTCTCAAGAAATTCTTCAGAAAAGGAATTTTCTTGAGAAAAAAAACAGTGTGCGCACAGCTATTTTTTTTTTCCCATAGGTTTTGCTGGGAAATGTCTGCAGAAAGATTGCAAACATTTCTCAAGAAATTTCCGCAGCAAAACCGCGGGTAAAAATGCCTAGTGCGCACATAGCCTTATTCCGTTAATATAGTCATATGAGGGTTTGTTTTTTGAAGGACGAGTTGTATTTTTGAATGACGCCATTCATTCTGCCCCGTATTGTACTGGAATTGATAAAAAAGGGGGTAAAAAAAGTTTTGTTTGTCGCCATTTTCAGAGACCCGTAACATTTTCATTTTTCGGTTGCTGAATTTGTCATGGCTCGTCTTTTGCAGGGCAAGACAAACTTTTTTACTTCTACCATTGTGGGATAGATGTGATGTTTTGATTGCCTCTTATAGCGTTTTTTTGTAGTGTTGCAACGAGCAAGAAACCATAATTTTGTCACTTTAAGTTTTTTTTCTGTTTATGATTGCCAGTCAGAATAATTTTTAGATTCTGACGGATGGGTCTTTTTTTGATGCAGCAGTACCACAACTTAATTTGTTATTTTTATTATTTATTTTTAATGGGGGGGGAGAAGTGGGGGATGCGGCGGTTTATGTTGTTGGTGGTGGTGTTTTTTTTTTTTTTTTTTTTTGTTTAACTGCATTTATTAATTCCCTTAGGGGACTTGACCCTGTGATCGTCTGATCACTTGTACTGTACTTAACAATACCACAGTATTTCTGCATATAGTAAAAATCACAGTCTCCATTTGAAGCTTAGGTATCATCGGAGCTCTGTAATAGGCACAGAGGTGTTCATTGGGCTCCCAGGTGTTGTAACAACTCATCGGCGCCCCATAATCACATCTCGGGGGCACTAATAGGCCATAAAACGATGCCCCCTCCGCCATTGTATTATTAATGTTACTGTCAGCAGTATTTAACTGGGTAAGAGTCGCCGCGGAGCTCCTCTCCACTAACGACTGTTAGGCCGGGGCCACACAGGGCAATGCTTGCATGCAATGCTTGCATGAGACTCGGCTTGCGCTGGCAGCACAGCAGGAGCCAAGTGTCATGCGAGTGTGCCTGCGTCCTGAGGTCCGACCCTACGAGCGGACCTCAGCTGCGGGGGGCGGGCTGGCGATGCGGAGGGGCAGGCCGGCACTGAGGAGGGGAGCCAGCTATTGTGATTCTCGCTATGCACACGCGGTACACCGGTGTACCGCGAGTGCAGTGCAATTTTTTTTTTTCCTCTCGCCCCATACATTTGAATGGGTGCGAGAGAAAAGAGTCTCGCATTGACCTGCAGCATGCTGCAATTGTTTTCTCGGTCCAATTATGGCTGAGAAAATAATCGCTCATGTGCGCTGACACACAGGCTAATATTGGTCCGAGGGGAATGCGATGTTTTATCGCACTTCACTCGCACCGATTTTCTCGCCGTGTGGCTTAGGCCTTAGAGGTAGATCCAGCCATTACCCACCAGATGAGGGTCCCGTGATCCCGCTACCGACTTCGACTTTACATGTACTGCGGTTGTTGTTAAAGGGTTAAATGTTTAATTTTTTTTTTTTTCTTCAAACATTATATAGAAAACCTACAAAAAAAGTACTAAAATCTGTAAAAGGCCCAACGCACAAATAACTTGCTGTGTATTTTTAGGAATCGATGGGTAAAAGCTCGGATGGAAAGTCCTACATCATCACTGGAAGCTGGAATACAAAGTCCCCACATTTTCAGGCTGTAAATGAGGAGACACCAAAAGGTATGAAGCCCTTCTGTAATATGGGAAATGATAGGACGATTACGTTTAGGAGGCTGCAAATACATGTATCAAAGTCTGATTTCACATTGGAGAAAGGATGGACGTTAGTAACATTTGCAACATGTAAAATTGTGACATACACACATTTTTCCTGGTCCCGTGCTTCATACAGGATAGTATTTTATATATTTGTGTATGAAGGGGGCTGGCTGACGGCTAGTTTCAATAAGGCTAAGTTCACATTTCCGTTGATTTGTATCCGTCACATGCGTCGCTTGACGCATGTGACTGATGCGCTGTTCAACGCTGTACAACGGATGACAAAGAACAGAATTCTTTGTCGGATTCCGTTGTGTGCGGGGGGCGGAGTTCGGGGGCAGAGCCGAGCGGGGGGCGGGGCCAGGCGCTGAGGATGTCAGTGGAAGTGCTGCGGTCTGCATGGCTGGGGACAGGTGAGTGTATCTGTGAGTGAGTGAGTGTGTGTATGTGCATGTATGTATGTATGTATGTATGTGTGTGCACATGCAAAGTGCGGGAGGGGGCGGAGCCGAGCGGGGGGCGGGGCCAGGCGCTGAGGATGTCAGTAGAAGTGCTGCGGTCTGCATGGCTGGGGACAGGTGAGTGTATGTGTGAGTGAGTGAGTGTGTGTATGTGCATGTATGTATGTATGTATGTATGTGTGTGCACATGCAAAGTGCGGGAGGGGGCGGAGCCGAGCGGGGGCGGGGCCAGGCGCTGAGGATGTCAGTAGAAGTGCTGCGGTCTGCATGGCTGGGGACAGGTGAGTGTATGTGTGAGTGAGTGTGTGTATGTGCATGTATGTATGTATGTATGTATGTGTGTGCACATGCAAAGTGCGGGAGGGGGCGGAGCCGAGCGGGGGGCGGGGCCAGGCGCTGAGGATGTCAGTAGAAGTGCTGCGGTCTGCATGGCTGGGGACAGGTGAGTGTATGTGTGAGTGAGTGTGTGTATGTGCATGTATGTATGTATGTGTATGTGTGTGTGTGCACATGCAAAGTGCGGGAGGGGGCGGAGCCGAGCGGGGGGCGGGGCCAGACGAGGGTGTCAGTGCTTGTCTGCATGGCTGGGGACAGGTGTGTGTGTGTGTGTGTGTGTGTGTGTGTACATACATGTGCGGAGTGCGGGAGGGGGCGGGGCCGAGCGGGGAAGTGTCGGCCTCCCTGCACACGTAACCAGCCTAAATATCGGGTAACAGCAAAGCACCCGATGTTTACCTTGGTTACCCGATATTTACCTTGGTTACGGGCCTACACCGCTTAGCGCTGGCTCCTTGCACCGTAACCAGGGTAAATATCGGGTAACCAACCAAAGCTGGTGACGTGTGCAGGGAGCCAGAGAGCATGCGCAGCGAAATCCGACGGATCTCGCTGCTCAAAAAACGTTACATGCTGCGTTCCCCCCGCCCGGCGGTCAGTCGTTCCACGACTGATCAGTCGGGCGGAGGGTGCAACGCAGCATCATCAGTCACAATCCGCTGCTCATACAAGTCTATGGGAGCAGCGGAATCCGCTAAACGGATTCCGCTGTTTACAAGAGCAGCGGATTGTGACTGATAGATTTTAGCGGAAATGTGAACTTAGCCTAAGTCAGCCTCCTCCTCTGTCTGTATATCAGCTATGTAATATAACTGTGGAAAAAAGGGCGCAAATAGGGTCTTACCCGTTATGGGAATTAGGTCTAGTGCTAAAAGCCGCACTCACCTGATAGGGTTGTGCCAGTCACAACTCCTTTCTGCACATGTAAAGGTGGTGGTAAACAGCGGCCCCGAAGCATAATGGTATCATAAACGAAGGGAAGGAATACGGGTATAAGCTGCGCTAAAACCACAATGTCCAGAAGTTTTAAATAAATCCCTTTTTATTTTCACAGGTCTACGCGTTTCAGAGATATATCCATCTCCTTCATCAGGACAAAAGGAATCATCAGGATTCCTTTTGTCCTGATGAAGGAGATATATCTATCTCTGAAACGCATAGACCTGTGAAAATAAAAAGGAATTTATTTAAATCTTCTGGACTTTGTGGTTTTAGCGCAGCTTATACCCGTATTTCTTCCCTCGTTTATGTACATCAGCTATGGCAGAGAAGGGGCAGGCTCAGCTATTAAAATTGGCCTTCGGTCCAGCCATACTTACTGGTCATGTGCCGAAAGTTATGACTTTACAGCTAATTTTTTAGTCGTTTATTATTATTATTATTATTATTATTATTATTATTATTATTAGTATTATTATTATTAGTATTATTATATATCAGTACAGACCAAACGTTTGGACACACCTTCTCATTCAAAGAGTTTTCTTTATTTTCATGACTCTGAAAATTGTAGATTCACATTGAAGGCATCAAAACTGAATTAACACATGTGGAATGAAATACTTAAAGTGTGAAACAACTGAAAATAAGTCTTATATTCTAGGTTCTTCAAAGTAGCCACCTTTTGCTTTGATTACTGCTTTGCACACTCTTGGCATTCTCTTGATGAGCTTCAAGAGGTAGTCACCGGAAATGGTCTTCCCTTCACAGGTGTGCCCTGTCAGGTTTAATAAGTGGGATTTCTTGCCTTATAAATGGGGTTGGGACCATCAGTTGTGTTGTGCAGAAGTCTGGTGGATACACAGCTGAAAGTCCTACTGAATAGACTGTTAGAATTTGTATTATGGCAAGAAAAAAGCAGCTAAGTAAAGAAAAACGAGAGGCCATCATTACTTTAAGAAATGAAGGTCAGTCAGTCTGAAAAATTGGGAAAACTTTGAAAGTGTTCCCAAGTGCAGTGGCAAAAACCATCAAACGCTACAAAGACACTGGCTCACATCAGGAACGCCCCAGGAAAGGAAGACCAAAAGTTATCTCTGCTGCGGAGGATACGTTTATCCGAGTCACCAGCCTCAAAAATCGCAGGTTAACAGCAACTCAGATTAGAGACCAGGTCAATGCCACACAGAGTTCTAGCAGCAGACACATCTCTAGAACAACTGTTAAGAGGAGACTTTGTGCAGCAGGCCTTCATGGTAAAATAGCTGCTAGAAAACCACTGCTAAGGACAGGCAACAAGCAGAAGAGACTTGTTTGGGTTAAAGAACACAAGGAATGGACATTAGACCAGTGGAAATCGGCTTTGGTCTGATGAGGCCAAATTTGAGATCTTTGGATCCAACCACCATGTCTTTGTGCGACGCAGAAAAGGTGAATGGATGGACTCTACATGCCTGGTTCCCACCGTGAAGCATGGAGGAGGAGGTGTGATGATGTGGGGGTGCTTTGCTGGTGACACTGTTGGGGATTTATTCAAAATTGAAGGCATACAAACCAGCATGGCCACCACAGCATCTTGCAGCAGCATGCTATTCCATCCGGTTTGCGTTTAGTTGGACCATCATTTATTTTTCAACAGGACAATGACCCCAAACACACCTCCAGGCTGTGTAAGGGCTATCTGACTAAGAAGGAAAGTGATGGGGCGCTACGCCAGATGACCTGGCCTCCACAGTCACCAGACCTGAACCCAATCGAGATGGTTTGGGGTGAGCTGGACCGCAGAGTGAAGGCAAAAGGGCCAACAAGTGCTAAGCATCTCTGGGAACTCCTTCAAGACTGTTGTAAAACCATTTCCGGTGACTACCTCTTGAAGCTCATCTAGAGAATGCCAAGAGTGTGCAAAGCAGTAATCAAAGCAAAAGGCGGCTACTTTGAAGAACCTAGAATATAAGACATATTTTCAGTTGTTTCACACCTTTTTTAAGTATTTCATTCCACATGTTTGCATCAAAACCATGAATTAAGTGTGAATCTACAATTTTCAGAGTCATGGAAATAAAGAAATGAGAATGAATGAGAAGGTGTGACTATAATAAATGTGTGTGTGTGTAATATATATGTGTATATATATATATATATATATATATATATATATATATATATATATATATATATATATATATATATATATATATATATATATATACTTTTTTTTTTTTTAACTATAACTAGATCATCATTAAACTGGTAATGGATGCAGTAAGTTTAGCGTTTTTTGCGTTTTCACTTTTTTTTTTTTCTCTTTTTCAAATAGCCAATTTATTTATATATTTTATTTTAGTTTTTTTATTTTGTCTGCCGACATAGATGAACATAAAATAAACTGTGGGAAAAAGGCGCAAAATAGGGTCTTATCCGGTATAACAGATGGAACAGTGAATGTGCAATAGAAGCACTCACCTGATGGGGTTGTGTCAGTCACAACTCCTTTAGAAGCATGAAACAAACGTGGAAGGCAGCAGTCCCGCAACAGCAGAGTAGTTTCGGATGATGGGAGAAAAGCAGGTTAAATACCGCGCCAAACCACAGGAATCAGGATGAAAAAGTAATTCTCTTTTCTTTATTTTCACAGGTCTACGCGTTTCAAGGACATATCCGTCCTCTTCCTCAGGACAAATGCAGAGAACACTATCTATATGTCCTTGAAACGCGTAGACCTGTGAAAATAAAGAAAAGAGAATTACTTTTTCATCCTGATTCCTGTGGTTTGGCGCGGTATTTAACCGACATAGATGAACGGGACATTATTTTTTCCAGAATCAGTAGTAGTTTTGAATGGCACCATTTCATTTTTCCTCTTCAAAATTTGCTATACAGGTTAAACAATTGTCTTGATAGATTAATGTTTTATGAACTCGGCAGCAGCACATTTGTGTATTAATTTTATATATCTTTTTTTTAATATTTTGCAACTGGGGATAAAGTAGGCAATTTTTATTTATTTATTTATTTATTTTTTTATTGCTATTTACTTTTTTTTTTTTCTTCAGTCCCATTAGGTGACTTGAAGCTGTGACTGGTTGATCTCCTGTACTGTGTGCAGCAATACTCCACTATTGCTGTATATAGTAACAATCACAGTCTCCTATGACTCCCTGCCTATGACTGGATGTTGCAGGAGAATTACCGTGTGGTGGGCAGGATGGCCTTTGGCAGGTCCCCGGCTGTCATGGAAGACCATAGACTCCCTGCTAGCAATTAACGGGGGCAGAGGGCATATACCAGATCGTGGAACTTAAAGGGGTGGTTCACCAATTTTTTTTATTTTCTGTATGAGTTCTACTTGCCATTCTAGGCGTTTTCTCCATTGGCTTCTGTTTCCATTTCTGGCACTGAGCGGCGCTATGCTACACGCTCAGTGCCTGTCACATGACCCCCTGGAGCTGTGGCCGCCAGCATCCTCTAACGTCCCGGCAATTCCAGGCTGTCAAACTTGTCGGGTACGTCAGAGGAGGCTGGCACCACTCAGATTGAGTGACAGGGCTGTGGGCGGTGACTACCGCACGGCACAGCCCAGCATCGAGGGGAGGAGCCGGAGGACGTCAGTGTGGAGCCGTCTAAGCGTCCTGCAGATGGTGAGGCACGGGGCGCCAGTGTGCAGTACAGGGGGGGTTCTTCAGCTGAAATCTCCCCTGAATGTAAGTATCTGATCACACTCTCCACCCGCCCGCTCTGCTGCGATGTCAATAGAGCGGCTGGTGTCGGGCAGTGTGATCATCTGCTCCTCCCAGCAGCAAGACACTGACAGGCATGTCACCGCTGTGCTCTGCCATCTGTCCTGCTGCATGGGACCAACTGTCTGCACTCTGTCACCTGCACCACCAGTCACAGAGTGGAGACAGTTAATGACAGAGCACCTCTGCCCCCCCCCTCTTCTTTCCCCACTCTCTTCTCTCCCCCCACTCTTCTCTCCCCCCACTCTTCTCCCCCTCCCCTCTTCCTCCTCTTCTCTGCCCCCTCTTATCCCCCTCTCCTCTCGCTCTCTTTTCCCTCGCTCGCTCTTTTCCCTCGCTCGCTCTTTTCCCTCGCTCGCTCTTTTCCCTCGCTCGCTCTTTTCCCTCGCTCGCTCTTTTCCCTCGCTCGCTCTTTTCCCTCGCTCGCTCTTTTCCCTCGCTCGCTCTTTTCCCTCGCTCGCTCTTTTCCCTCGCTCGCTCTTTTCCCTCGCTCGCTCTTTTCGCTCGCTCTTTTCGCTCGCTCTTTTCCCTCGCTCTTTTCCCTCGCTCTTTTCCCTCGCTCTTTTCCCTCGCTCTTTTCGCTCGCTCTTTTCGCTCGCTCTTTTCCCTCGCTCTTTTCCCTCGCTCTTTTCCCTCGCTCTTTTCCCTCGCTCTTTTCCCTCGCTCTTTTCCCTCGCTCTTTTCCCTCGCTCTTTTCCCTCGCTCTCTTTTCCCTCGCTCTCTTTTCCCTCGCTCTCTTTTCGCTCGCTCTCTTTTCGCTCGCTCGCTCTCTTTTCGCTCGCTCTCTTTTCCCTCGCTCGCTCTCTTTTCCCTCGCTCGCTCTCTTTTCCCTCGCTCGCTCTCTTTTCCTCCCCCCCTCCTCACGCGCTCTCTCTCTCTCTCTCTTTTCCCTCGCTCTCTCCTGGCATGGTCAGTACAGAAATCTCTCCATCGTGGAGGGGTGAGAGGGAGTAATAAACATGGAGTCCCTACTGTGTCTGTGTATTATTATTATTTCTAATAAAGTATTTTTCTCTGTGTGATGTATTTTTTTTTTTTTAAACCCTTTATTGGAGATTCTTAATGGCCAAGTCAAACTTGGCCTGACATTAAGAATCTCGGGCTTTATACCAGCTGGTAAAACATAGCTGGTATTAACCCCTTATTACCCAGCGTGCCACCTGCCACCATGGCCACTGGAAGAGTTGGATACAGCGCCAGAAGATGGCACTTCTATGAAAGCGCCATTTTCTGGGCCGTCTGTGGACTGCAATTCGCAGCGGGGGGCCCAGAAAGTTTGGGCACCCTGCACTGCGGATTCCAATCCCCAGCTGCCTAGTTGTACCTGGCTGGACTCAAAAATTCGGTGAAGCCCAAGTCATTTTTTTTTTTTTTTTTTTATTTCATGAAATTCATGAAATAAAAAAAAAAGGGGCTTCTCTATATTTTTGGTTCCCAGCTGGGTACAATTAGGCAGCTGGGGGTTGGGGGCAGCCCGTAGCTGTCTGCTGTACCTGGCTAGCATACAAAAATATGGCGAAGCCCACGTCATTTTTTTTAAAAAAGTTTTCAGGCAAAAACCTTTATTAAAAAAAAAAATGCTTCCCTGGATTTCTATTGCCAGTGAAAGTAACACCAAGCAGCGGGGGTTAGCAGCCAGTAGCTGCTTGGGTTACCCTTAGCAATAGAAAATGCAGCGGGAGCCCACAAACAATGTGATTTTGTTTTTTTTTTTTGTTTTTTTTTTTATTTTGAATGAATTTTTTTTAAAAAAAAATCGACATGGGCTTCGCCCATCGAGCACCAGAGCATTTTACTGCTCAATTCATCCCAAGTAATCAGATGACTCCAGTGTCAGCCGATTACTTGTTCTGTGTCCCCCTGCATCCATTGCAGCGTGTACGGGCTGTGAGGTCAGCGGAGTTCACGCCAGCACTGGAGTCAGCTGATCTGAACTCAGCTGAACTCCAGCCTGCACACGCTGCGATGGATGCAGGGGGACATAGAACAAGTAAGGTCTAAGCCACACGGCGAGAAAAACAGTGCGAGTGGAGTGCGATCAAACATCGCATTCCACTCGGACCAATATTGGCCTGTGTGTCAGCGCACATGAGCAATTATTTTCTCAGCCCTAATTGGACCGAGAAAACAATCGCAGCATGCTACAACTCTAATGAAAGACTCTCTCTTTTACCCATTCAAGTGTATGTGGTGAGAGAAAAATCGCACTGCACTTGCGGTACATTGGTGGACTACGGAGGAGAGAGGGAGAGAAATCCCTCCCACCCTTCCTCAGTGCTGGCCCACCCCTCGAGTGGCGGACTGCCCCCCGCAGCTGAGGTCTGCTCGCAGAGTCGGACCTCAGTCGAAGGGACACACGCATGACACTCGGCTCACGCTCAGTACAGCAGAGCTGAGTGTAATGCGAGGGGATCGCAGTAATCCCCGTGTGGCCCCAGCCTGATCGGCCGACACTTGAGTCAGCTGATCTGAACTCAGCTGAACTCCTGTACACACAGCCTGCACACGGTCACATGTGATCGGCAGCAGGCAGTGACTGCTGTTAAGGCTACATTCACATGACCGTTCTGTTTTTGCGGGCCACAAAAAACTGTCCTTTTTTTTTCACGGATGCATCCTAGTGGCATCCGTGTGACATCTGCGTGACATCTGCGTGCCTTCCGGTTTTTTTTCGGACCGCAAAAAACGGAAGCAGCAAGAAAGATAAATAGATGAGTAGATATAAAGATGGATAGATAGATATATAGAGAGAGGAATGAATGAATGAATGAATGAATAGAAGGCTAGATAGATAGATAAGAAAGACATATATAATGTCCTACCCCCCTGCATATTCTAAGCTGGCACCCTTTTGTGACTTTCATGTGGCACTAAGGTGCTTAGTCTTGTATTTAGCCAAAAAATAAATAAATAATAAAAAATGACATGCGGTCCCCCTATCTTTTGTAGCCAGCTAGGGTAAAGCAAACGGCTGCAGCCTGCAAACCACAGCTGGCAGCTTCACCTTGGCTGGTAATCCAAAACAGAGGGCACCCTACGCTGTTATTTTAAATTAACTAAATAATTTAAAACAAAAAACACGAGGTCCCCCGAAATTGGATCACCAGCCAAGGTAAAGCGGACAGCTGTGGTCTGGTATTCTCAGACTAGGGAGGTTCACTGTTATTGGACACTCCCCAGCCTAAAAATAGCAGGCTGCAGCCGCCCCAGAAGTAGCGCATCCATTAGATGTGCCAGTTCTGGTGCTTCGCGCCAGCTCATCCCGTTGCCCTGGTGCGGTGGCAAACTGGGTAATATATAGGGTTAATACCAGATGTGTAATGTCACCTGGCATCAAGCCCTGGAGTTAGTGATGTCAGGCGTGTATCAGATACCCGACATCAACAACCCAGGCAGTAATAAAAAAAAAAAAAATAGACAACAAATACATTTTTATTTGAAAAAACACTCCCCACACATTCACCAATTTATTAGAAAGAAAAACAAATCCAGGTCTGGTGTAATACAAGGGGGTCCCACGATGATCAATACCATAGTCAATGTCCCAGGCAATGAAGAACAGAATGTTCCCTATTTGCTGGGAGAGCCGTGCAGTGACCTGAGCTAACATACAATAGGTCAGCACAGGTCACTGCAGGGCATGACGAGTGCTGCTATCAGGAGGTTAGCGAGGTATATTACCTGCGATGATCGCTGAACTCCTGACAGCAGCGCTGTCACCGAGTTCAATGACCGCCGCCTTAACAAATAAAGTATCGCGAGCGGCCCGTGACGTCACCACTAGTCACAGTCTCTGGTCGACAGCAAGAGGTGATGTGACAAGCGGCGGGCATAGAAGGCAGTGACGACCGCTGACGTCAGGAGGGCAGGACTTCATCACCGTAGGTAATGAACTTACTAACCTCCTGACGGTAGCGCTTGTCATCCCCGCGGCTGCTGACACTGCAGTGCGGGCCGCTGCTGACACTGCTGAGCGGGCAGCTGCGGGGCTGGGGCTGGAGCGGGACACTGACTGCACGGGCACCCAACGGAAGTCACATGGAAGTGCTTCCGTGTTGCTTCCGGGAATTTTATGGACCCATTGACTTGTATTGAGTCACGGTTCGTTATTACTGAACAGAATAGGACATGTTCCATAATAACGGAGCGGACATACGGCATCCGATGTGTTTTTTTTGTAGGATCGGATGCACATGGAGTGCTACCGTGTGCCATCCGATCCTACACAAAAGACATTAAAAAGATGGTCCTGTCTGTGGGGCCGCAAAAAAACAGGAACTGACCAGGACACACGGAACGGTCATGTGAATGAGCCCACCTGCAGCCATTGCAGCGTGTGCGGGCTGTGAGATCAGGAGTCAGCTGACTCCAGCGCCGGACGATAAATTCTGTGTCCCGCTGCAGAAGGATCCGGTAAAATAACGGTTGCATGCGCTGCACATTTAATCCACAGGATCCGGTCATATGCGGTTTGCGGATGATACGGACGACACACAGACTAGGCAAGAGGGGAAAAAGCAATCTCATCACCACCTCACTTTTTTTCCCCCAATTTTTTTTTTCACATGTTGCGCCGGCTAATAATCATAATTTCTGTACACACACTCACACACACACTCACACACACACTCACACACACACACACTCACACACACACACTCACACACACACTCTCACACACACTCTCACACACACTCTCACACACACTCTCACACACACTCTCACACACACTCTCAGACACACTCTCAGACACACTCTCAGACACACTCTCACACACACTCACACACACTTTCTTCCCCTGGTTGTGCAGAGCTGCTGCTGTCTCTGTGTGATTGCTCTCAGTGCATCCACAGGGAAGAGGCAGGGAGGAGACTTTGGGTGGAGAGCTGAGGGGGGTGTTACACACAGTGGATGTGTTAGATAAGCTAGACACCGCCCTAGAGCCACAAAGAATTCTGGGACTTGTAGGAACTGATCAAAGGAAGTCAGAGGAGAGATTAACCCCATCAGAGCTGGAGCCAGCAATGAGCATGTGCTGCTAGTGCACAATAAAAGGTAATTTTGCTGAAAAAACATAATAGATGTGTTGAGGGGCACATATTAGCAAGATTGATCAGAAAAAAAAAATCAGTTTTGGTAACTGGACAACTTCTTTAAATGCTGCTGTCATTGATTGACAGTTGCACTTAACAAGTTAGCGGTAGTGATGTGCGAGCACTACCATGCTCAGGTGCTTGGTACTCATTAAGAGCAGTTGGACACTCAGACGGGTGCGTCTCGAGTAGAGATGAGCGAACCGGTCGCGGTTCGGCTCGAGGTTGGTTCGCCGAACGGACCTCCCGTTCGAGTTCGGTTCGTCGAACGTTCGACGAACCGAACTCGAACTGCATAGGAAACAATGGCAGGCAATCACAAACACAGAAAAACACCTAGAAAACACCCTCAAAGGTGTCCTAAAGGTGACAAACAACTCAAACACATTGGAAAGTGACAAGGACATATACTCATGCGAAAACAAAACAGCTGGACAAGGAAAAAGAGGAGGACACACAGATATAGGCATGGCACGCCCTTCTAAAATCATGTAAAACACCGCAAGGTGACTCCAAGCGGAGTCTCCCTTTTTTCCAAAAATTGGGCCACACACACACACCCACCCCTTCAGTGGTAGCACTTGTGCCCCAGTTGCACACTTCACAGCTAGATTTGCATCAAGCACATTCAAAAATACGCCATAATTAACCGTCCCCAGGATGACACCAGGGTAGGTAGCTAAGTCTTTCCTGATCCCAGCTCTGTGCAGCTTGGATCATTTATAAAAAACACAGCAATCAAGGGTTACTCCAAGCGGAGTCTCCCTTTTTTCCAAAAATTGGGCCCCACACACACCCACCCCTTCAGTGGCAGCAGTTGTGCCCTAGTTGTACACTTCACAGCTACATTTGCATCAAGCACATTCAAAAATACGCCATTCTTATCCGTCCCCAGGATGACACCGGGGTAGGTAGCAAAGTGTTTCCTGATCCCAGCTCTGTTCATCTTGGCTTCTTTTAAAAACACAGCAAGCAAGGGTTACTCCAAGCGGAGTCTCCCTTTTTTTCCAAAAATTGGGCCCCACACACCCACCCATTCAGTGGCAGCAGTTGTGCCCCAGTTGTACACTTCACAGCTAGATTTGCATCAAGCACATTCAAAAATACGCCATAATTAACCGTCCCCAGGATGACACCAGGGTAGGTAGCAAAGTCTTTCCTGATCCCAGCTCTGTTCATCTTGGCTTCTTTTAAAAACACAGCAAGCAAGGGTTACTCCAAGCGGAGTCTCCCTTTTTTTCCAAAAATTGGGCCCCACACACCCACCCATTCAGTGGCAGCAGTTGTGCCCCAGTTGTACACTTCACAGCTAGATTTGCATCAAGCACATTCAAAAATACGCCATAATTAACCGTCCCCAGGATGACACCAGGGTAGGTAGCAAAGTCTTTCCTGATCCCAGCTCTGTTCATCTTGGCTTCTTTTAAAAACACAGCAAGCAAGGGTTACTCCAAGCGGAGTCTCCCTTTTTTTCCAAAAATTGGGCCCCACACACCCACCCATTCAGTGGCAGCAGTTGTGCCCCAGTTGTACACTTCACAGCTAGATTTGCATCAAGCACATTCAAAAATACGCCATAATTAACCGTCCCCAGGATGACACCAGGGTAGGTAGCAAAGTCTTTCCTGATCCCAGCTCTGTTCATCTTGGCTTCTTTTAAAAACAATGTAAGCAAGGGTTACTCCAAGCGGAGTCTCCCTTTTTTTCCAAAAATTGGGCCCCACACACCCACCCATTCAGTGGCAGCACTTGTGCCCTAGTTGCAAACAGGATGTTTTGATTTGCATCAAGCACATTCCAAATCAACAAGCATTTACTCTCCCCAGGATGACACAGGGGTAGTAAATTCCTTCTGGATCCATGACTTGTTCATTTTGATGAACGTCAGTCTGTCCACATTGTCACTGGACAGACGCGTGCGCTTATCTGTCAGCACACACCCAGCAGCACTGAATACACGTTCAGAGACAACGCTGGCAGCTGGACACGACAAAATCTCCAAGGCGTAAGTTGCGAGCTCTGGCCATTTTTCTAGGTTTGAAGCCCAAAAGGAGCAAGGCTCCATTTGCAAAGTCATGGCATCGATGTTCATTTGGAGATACTCCTGTATCATCCTCTTCAGCCGTTGACTATGTGTCAGACTTGTTGTCTCTGGTGGCCTTGCAAAAGAGGGTCTAAAAAAATTATGAAAAGATTCCATAAAATTGCTGTTACCGGCACCAGATACGGTCCTACTGGTACGGGTAGACTGTTGAAGATGACGAGACCGTCCCATGTTTGTCAAGTTACAACTGGGAGATTCACTCCCTGCACCTGCACGGTTGTTTGGTGGAAAAGCCGAGCTAAGATCTAGTAACAGCTTCTGCTGATACTCCTGCATACGTGCGTCCCTTTCTATGGCTGGAATTATGTCACAAAATTTGGACTTGTACCGGGGATCTAATAGTGTGGCAATCCAGTAGTCATCATCACTTCTAATTTTGACAATACGACTGTCATGTTGGAGGTAGTGCAACAAAAAGGCACTCATGTGTCTTGCGCAGCCATGCGGACCAAGTCCACGCTGTGTTTGTGGCATAGAGGTGCTACCCGTTCTTTCTTCCTCTGACATCTGACCCCAACCTCTTTCAACTGAAATTTGACCAAGGTCTCCCTCATCCGCTGAGTCTTCCATGTCCATGGACAGTTCGTCCTCCATTTCTTCATGTTCTCCTGCACCTTGCTCAACATTTCGCCTGCTACTATGCGCCCTTGTCGATCCCTGTCCCCCTTGGTCCCATGCCTGCTGCGTTGGTGATGATGAACGTCTGGACCTTGGTGATGTTGTTGTCCCTTGCGCATATGAATCCTCCTGTAGTTCCTCCCCTTCATGTTGTCCCACCCCCTGACTCCGAATAGTGTTTAGCGTGTGCTCCAGCATGTAAATGACTGGAATCGTCATGCTGATAATGGCATTGTCAGAGCTAAACATATTCGTCGCCATGTCGAAACTGTGCAGAAGGGTGCATAGGTCCTTGATCTGAGACCACTCCATCAGGGTGATCTGCCCCACCTCTGCATCTCGTTGGCCCAGGCTATACGTCATGACGTATTGCACCAGGGCTCTGCGGTGCTGCCACAGTCGCTGTAACATGTGGAGAGTTGAATTCCAGCGTGTCGCCACATCGCATTTCAGGCGATGAACCGGCAGGCCGAAAGACTTCTGGAGCGATGCAAGTCGCTCAGCTGCGGCGCTTGAACGGCGGAAGTGAGCAGACAGTTTTCGTGCCCTGTTCAGAAGGCCATCTAGGCCGGGATAGTGTGTTAAAAATTGCTGCACGACAAGGTTCAACACGTGAGCCATACAAGGTACGTGTGTCACCTTGCCCAGGCGAAGGGCCGCACCCAGGTTTGCAGCATTGTCGCACACGGCCTTACCAGGCTGCAGGTTGAGTGGAGACAACCATTTATTAAACTCGGACCGCAGAGCTGACCACAACTCCTCAGCTGTGTGACTCTTATTACCAAGACATGTCAAGCTAAAGACCGCCTGATGCCGTTGCGCTCTGCTGCCAGCATAGTAATGAGGGGTGCGTGATTCCTTCTGCGCAGTGAGAACGCTGGTGGCCTGACCAGGCAGGCTTGGGGCGGAGGTGGAGGACCCAGATGAGGTGGAGGATGCAGAAGCAGTGGCGGAACTTGGACAGACAGAGGATTGACACACAAGTCGTGGGGACGGCAAGACTTGTGCAGCAGACCCTTCACCATCTATCACAATAGTTACCCAGTGCCCAGTCAGCGACATGTAACGTCCCTGTCCATGCTTACTGGTCCAAGTATCGGTGGTGAAATGCACCCGTTCACACACAGAGTTTCTCAAGGAAGCGGTGATGTTGTGTGCGACATGCTGGTGTAGCGCGGGCACACCTTTCTTAGAGAAGTAGTGGCGACTAGGCATCTGGTACTGGGGCACAGCGACAGACATAAGGTCTCTAAAATCCTGTGTGTCCACTAGGCGGAAAGGCAGCATTTCGGTAGCCAACAGCTTACAGAGGGATAGAGTCAACCTCTTAGCTTTGTCATGGGTCGGAGGAAGTGGCCTTTTATTTGACCACATCTGAGGGACAGAGATCTGGCTGCTGTGTGTAGACGGTGTTGAGTAGGGTGTCCCTGGAAAAATGCTGGTTTGTGAGGAAAGTGCAGGCGGAGACATGATGTTGCCTTCATCCAACGTTGGTGCTATCGATGTCTGAGAGAGCTGTACACACTCACTTGTTTCCCCTTCCAAACCAACTGACGACCTTACAAGCAAACTGCCTGTTGCGGTTACAGTGGTGGAAGTTTTGCGTGGAAAAACAGGTGTGACAGCTGTCCCCACAGTCCTAGAAGATGAAGAGCGCGCGGATGCACTGGAAGGGGCGGGCGGTGGATGGTTCGCTCCGCTAGGCCGCATTGCAGCACGGTGAGCTTCCCACCGGGACTTATGATATTTAGTCATGTGACGATTCATGGAAGAAGTTGTCAAACTGCTGAGGTTTTGACCTCTACTAACAGAATCATGACAAATGTTACATATCACATGAGTTGGGCGATCTTTTTCGATGTGAAAAAAGGACCAGGCTAGGCAAGGCTTAGAGGCCATGCGACCTGTTGATCCACCCCGAATAATGCTCATAGGCAGAGTGGTGGCTGAGGATGCAGTTGTAGACGTGCTACCAGTGCTCCGACTCTGTCCAGGAAGGCGCAAGGTAACTTCGTCGTCGGTTGCATCCTCCTCCACCGCCTCTGTTGACCTCCTCGAGTGCCTGACTGGGGGTTGACAGTAGGTGGGATCTAGAACGTCATCATCAATTGTTGTGTTTGCACTCCCCTCCCCCTCAGACCGAGCCTCTTCTTGCCCTGACCGAATATTTAAGTTGTCATCCCAATCGGGTATCTGCGTCTCATCTTCATCAGTATGTTCCTCATTGTCTATAACCACAGGTGTTACAGTTTGTGACAAAGGGTCAACATTATGCTCAGAAACTTGGTCCTCACGGCCTGAATCAGAGTCACAAAGGTTCTGGGCATCACTGCAGACCATTTCCTGTTCTGTACTCACTGTAGCTTGGGAGCAGACCTCTGATTCCCAGGCTATAGTGTGACTGAACAGCTCTGCAGACTCAGCCATCTCAGTTCCACCATACTGTGCAGGGCTGATGGAGACTTCAGAGCTGGGAGAAATCAAGTGTGATTGGGATGACAACTCAGAGGACTGGTGTTTTTTGGATGCGGTACTTGAAGTGGCTGAGAGGGCACTTGTTGGACCACTTGAGATCCATTCAAGCATTTTCCTTTTTTGCCCATCATCTACCTTTGTTCCTCTTGTTCGTGTCCGTAAAAAAGGGAGCACATCGGATTGTCCACAATAAGTAGTAGACATCTTACTTTTGCTAGTAGATGGTCTATCTGCAGCAGATGATAATGGAGCTTTGCCACCTTCCCCACTGACAAAACCTTTTTTGCTTTTCCACCACGCCTCTTCCCCTTTCCACCAGCATCTGTCATTTTGCCACTCATGTTGATTGCGACAAGATTGTGGACTGAAAATGTGGTAGTAAAAATTGAGAGGTGGTGAAGATTGCAGTGGTGGTCTAGCTTTATTAACAGCAGAATAATAAAGAATAAATATCCCTGACAATGTAACTTAGTTATAATTAGTTGGAGTGTGCAACGCAGGCAGATGCGCTCTGCAAATGTCTTGGCACTAGTGGGACTAAAGCAATGTCCAATAGCCACGTATAGGATGCCACTAGGTACACTAAGTGTTTGCTAGTATAATGGCTTAGTTATAATTAGTTGGAGTGTGCAACGCAGGCAGATGCGCTCTGCAAATGTCTTGGCACTAGTGGGACTATAGCAATGTCCAATAGCCACGTATAGGATGCCACTAGGTACACTGAGTGTGTGCTAGTATAATGGCTTAGTTATAATTAGTTGGAGTGTGCAACGCAGGCAGATGCGCTCTGCAAATGTCTTGGCACTAGTGGGACTATAGCAAAGTCCAATAGCCACGTATAGGATGCCACTAGGTACACTGAGTGTGTGCTAGTATAATGGCTTAGTTATAATTAGTTGGAGTGTGCAACGCAGGCAGATGCGCTCTGCAAATGTCTTGGCACTAGTGGGACTATAGCAAAGTCCAATAGCCACGTATAGGATGCCACTAGGTACACTAAGTGTTTGCTAGTATAATGGCTTAGTTATAATTAGTTGGAGTGTCCAACGCAGGCAGATGCGCTCTGCAAATGTCTTGGCACTAGTGGGACTATAGCAAAGTCCAATAGCCACGTATAGGATGCCACTAGGTACACTGAGTGTGTGCTAGTATAATGGCTTAGTTATAATTAGTTGGAGTGTGCAACGCAGGCAGATGCGTTCTGCAAATGTCTTGGCACTAGTGGGACTAAAGCAAAGTCCAATAGCCACGTATAGGATGCCACTAGGTACACTAAGGGTTTGCTAGTATAATGGCTTAGTTATAATTAGTTGGAGTGTGCAACGCAGGCAGATGCGCTCTGCAAATGTCTTGGCACTAGTGGGACTATAGCAAAGTCCAATAGCCACGTATAGGATGCCACTAGGTACACTGAGTGTGTGCTAGTATAATGGCTTAGTTATAATTAGTTGGAGTGTGCAACGCAGGCAGATGCGCTCTGCAAATGTCTTGGCACTAGTGGGACTATAGCAAAGTCCAATAGCCACGTATAGGATGCCACTAGGTACACTGAGTGTGTGCTAGTATAATGGCTTAGTTATAATTAGTTGGAGTGTGCAACGCAGGCAGATGCGCTCTGCAAATGTCTTGGCACTAGTGGGACTATAGCAAAGTCCAATAGCCACGTATAGGATGCCACTAGGTACACTGAGTGTGTGCTAGTATAATGGCTTAGTTATAATTAGTTGGAGTGTGCAACGCAGGCAGATGCGTTCTGCAAATGTCTTGGCACTAGTGGGACTAAAGCAAAGTCCAATAGCCACGTATAGGATGCCACTAGGTACACTAAGTGTTTGCTAGTATAATGGCTTAGTTATAATTAGTTGGAGTGTGCAACGCAGGCAGATGCGCTCTGCAAATGTCTTGGCACTAGTGGGACTATAGCAAAGTCCAATAGCCACGTATAGGATGCCACTAGGTACACTGAGTGTGTGCTAGTATAATGGCTTAGTTATAATTAGTTGGAGTGTGCAACGCAGGCAGATGCGCTCTGCAAATGTCTTGGCACTAGTGGGACTATAGCAAAGTCCAATAGCCACGTATAGGATGCCACTAGGTACACTGAGTGTTTGCTAGTATAATGGCTTAGTTATAATTAGTTGGAGTGTGCAACGCAGGCAGATGCGTTCTGCAAATGTCTTGGCACTAGTGGGACTAAAGCAAAGTCCAATAGCCACGTATAGGATGCCACTAGGTACACTGAGTGTTTGCTAGTATAATGGCTTAGTTATAATTAGTTGGAGTGTGCAGAGGACAAGAGGGTACAGTGGCAGGATTGTGGTGCTCTGGGTAGAGGAATGGAAGCCTGCCTTTCTATTCCCTCCTAATGGTGAAATGCAGGGAGGAAATCCCTGACCTGGGCTACACAGACGCTGTTGCTGTTTGCAGGACCTGTCACCTATGGCTCTCTGACCCTGCCGCTTTGAGCCCTTAAAAGGACTGCTAGAATGTGCTCTCCCTATGCTGTCTAACGCTGTGTATGCAGCGCATACAGCTGTATCGGCTATAGGACTCAGGAGGACGGAGCTGCGACAGTGATGTCTGACACCAAAGACGCAGAAGGCAGATAATGGCGTTCGTGAAGAAAATGTCCGGTTTTATAATGCAGGGACATGTGACATGCAGATCCTATCACACATGCCGTTGCTTCTCTGGCTCAAAGTCCACTTAGCTGTGTGTGTGTCTGTGATTGGCTGACATGCTGGCCCGCCCCACAAGACGCGCGCGCTTAGGGAAGGAAGACAAGAAAAAAAAAAAAAAAATGGCGATCGCCATTATAGAAACAGCAGTGATCTGAAGGCGCTGTTCACGCACACTATACACTGAAATGTGATAATAGTTTGATTCACAGAGTGACTTACACTATTACAGCAGAAACCAAGCTATGATTTAGCTGTTTTTTGGCTGCTAGAACCGTTCTCGAACGTTTCTAGAACTATCGAGCTTTTGCAAAAAGCTCGAGTTCTAGTTCGATCTAGAACATGCCCCAAAATCACTCGAGCCTAGAACTGGAGAACCACGAACCACGAACCGCGCTCAACTCTAGTCTCGAGTACAGAGTATAAATGAAGCCAATGGAGAACTTGAGCATTTTCCTGGAAGATTGACTTTCATTATACTTGTTACTCGAGTTGTCAAGGTTGGGAATTTAGGGAAAACTGCAAATTGGGTTTTTCAGGGTCACAGAGACTGAGTTCAAATCGATTTGCGCAGATGTATGAGGAACAATAACCACACAGAGACGTGTCTCTATTCGGGAGAAACTTAATGGTCTTTTGATCCGTATATTATAAAATACACACAATTATTCAGTTCAACATTGTCTTTGATTGGTCAAAGATAACCAGCAATGTCCATATAGCACGTAATCAGCCTGTTTCTGGCCTTCTAATACCAGCTTAAACCAGCTACTGAATACTTCTTTGTTAACATGTTTCTGAGCAAGAACGAGGAGTTAAGGCCCCATTACATGCAGCGCTATCGTTAATGATATCGCTAGCGAGCTTACCCGCCCCCGTCGTTTGTGCGTCACTGGCAAATTACTGCCTGTGGCGCACAAAATTGTTTGGATCAGTCACACGGACTTACCTGCCTAGCGACGTTGCAGTTGCCGGCAAACCACCTCCTTTCTAAGGGGGAGTTTCGTGCGGCGTCATAGCAGCGTCACTAAGCAGCCACCCAATAGACGCAGAGGGGCGGAGATGAGCAGCTGTAACATCCCGCCCACCTCCTTCCTTCCTCATTGCCGGCGGCGGCAGGTAAGCTGCAGTTCGTCGTTCCCAATGTGTCACACATAGCGATGAGTGCTGCCTCAGGAACGATGAACAACCTGCGACCTCAACAATCAACGATATTTTGAAAGTGAACGACGTGTCAACGATCAACGATAAGGTGAGTATTTTTGATCGTTAACAGTCGTTCGTTGGTGTCACGCAATGACGTTGCTAACGATGCCGAATGTGCATCACGGAATTCGTGACCCCTGCGATATATCGTTAAATACATCGTTTGGTGTAACGGGGCCTTTAGCCTCCCACGTCTTACATCCCACATTTCACATGGTGAGAACTGATTACAGATTCTCTCAGTATATTCTAAATACCTCTTAGTTCATTGTTCATTTTGGCTTCATTATTTAGTTAACACATTCCTGATCACACATCTTAACCCCTTCATGACCGCGGGCAGTAAAGTTACGTCCTATTTTAACGTGACTTAACGACCAGGGACGTAAGTTTACTGCCTAGAGTTCATTTGATTGCCGTGGCCATAGCAACGGCTTTCAAATGATGTCCCCTGCTGTTTCTTACAGCAGGGGACCTTTGCTTGACCTCAGGGGGGGTGGCATCGCCACCCCCCATAGACGATCGATGTGATTGGCTGTTCAAATCTGAACCGCCAACCACATCGTTCGCACCGATTTCAGCAAAAATAATGCCTGAATTAGTGCGATACTGTGAGATCCGGCTATGAGATGCCGCAGCAGCTGCAGTATATCATAGCTGGACCTCAAACATGTTGCCCCCAGCCCCTGCAGCACTGATTCGAGCGATTGTGCTATGACGCGCAATCGCTCCAATCAGTGTGCAGTGGGGCGGTCGGATCTGCAGGTGGCCGCCCTCCCCAGGCCTGTGCTGGTCTGGGAAGCCCTACCCCAACATGTCTGCAGCGTGCACTGGCTGGTACGTGTGGTACCACGCCACCGCCGCTGCTGATGCCGCTGATGTCACCGCTCCAGCTCCTGCTCCACGTGAGTATTCCGCTCCCCTTGCAGCCCGTGCGCGCTCCCGCGATGGCCCCTGCGCACTCCCGTTATGGCCCCTGCCCGTGCCCCCCGCGATCTGCCCCCCCCCATGCCCCGATCTGCCCCCTGTCTCCAAATGTGACATGGCGTCCGCTAATGATTCCAACCAATTTTGCTGTCAAATGGTGCTCCTTCTCTTCTGATCCCCTCCATGTGCCCAAACAATTACTTTCCACCACATATGAGGTATCTCCGTACTCAGGAGAAATTGCACAATACGTTTTATGGTACATTTTTTTTCCTGATACCCTTGTGAAAAAAAAAAGCTACCTGGTTCAAGTAACAGTTTTGTGGTGAAAAAAAAAAAATTGTATTCATGGCTCAACATTATCAACTTCTGTGGAGCCCCTTGGGGCTCGCTAAACATTTAGATAAATTCCTTGAGGGGGTCTAGTTTCCAAAACGGGGTCACTTGTGGGGGAGCTCCATTGTTTAGGCACCTCAGGGGGTCTCCAAATGCAACATTACGTCAGCTAATGATTCCAACCAATTTTGCTGTCAAATGGTGCTCCTTCTCTTCTGACCCCCTCCATGCGCCCAAACAATTACTTTCCACCACATATTAGGTATCTGCGTACTCAGGAGAAAATGCACCATACATTTTATGGTGCATTTTTTTCCCTGATACCCTTGTGAAAAAAAAGCTACCTGGTTGAAGCAACAGTTTTGTGGTAAAAAATTTTTTTTTTCTTTTCACGGCTCAACGTTATAAACTTCTGTGAAGCCCCCAGGGGTTCAAAGTGCACATCAAACATCTAGAAAAAATATTTGAGGGCTCTAGTTTCCAAAATAGGGTCACTTGTGGGGGAGCTCCATTGTTTAGGCACCTCTTCAAACCCAACATGGCGTCCGCTAATGAGTGCAGCTAATTTTGCGTTCAAAAATTCAAATGGCGCTCCTTCCCTTTCGAACTCTGCCGTGCGCCCGAACAATTGATTTTTACCACATATGGGGTATCAGCGGACTCAGGAGAAAATGCACAGTAAATTGTAGGGTGCACTTTCTCTTTTCTCCCTTGTGAAAATGAAAATTTTATGGCTAAAGTAACATTTTTGTGTTAAGTAAAATTTTCATTTTTTTCCTTCCACATTGCTTTGGTTCCTGTGAAGCACTTAAAGGGTTAATAAACTTCTTGGATGTGGTTTTGAGCAGTGTGAGGGGTGCAGTTTTTAGAATGGGGTCACTTTTGGGTATTTTCTGTCACCTCGGCCTCTCAAAGTCACTTCAAAGGTGACGTGGTCCCTAAAAAAAAATTATTTTGTTGGAAAAATGAGAAATTGCTGATGAAGTTTGACCCCTTCTAACTTCCTAACGGAAAAAATTTTTGTTTCGAAAATTGCGCTGATGTAAAGTAGACAAGTGGGAAATGTTATTTAGTAACTATTTTCTGTGACACATCTCTCAGATTTATGGGCATAAATTTTCAAAGTTTGAAAATTGCAAAATGTTTGCCAAATTTCCTCAAATAAACGCAAAAAATATCGGCCTTAATGTACCACTGACATGAAGTACAATATGTCACGAAAAAACAATCTCAGAATCGCCAGGATCCGTTGAAGCATTCCAGAGTGTTACGCTCACCAAGGAGCGGCGAGCGTCCGGAGGTGGTCCCACTGGACCGTGCACCGGACTCCCCTGAGAAGGCGACCAGCAGCGAACCCCTATACAGGGACTGTGCGGCGCCTCCGCAGGAGGCCTAAATGCACGGCAGCCAGGAATCGGTAGTAGGAGTCTCTGTAGGGCCAGGTGTAGCAAGGTTGTGACGTCCACAGCCGGCAGGACACGGAAACTGCACCGGAAATGTTCACAGCAGGTGACGTCCGCCGCAGGTACGGCACGGATAATGTCCACGGCAGGTAGGGCACGGTGACGTCCACTGTCGGTATGAGCGGTGACGTCCACAGCAGGTACGGCACAGATAATGTCCACGGTAGGTAGGGCACGGTGACGTCCACTGTCAGTATGAGCGGTGACGTCCCCAGCCGGAATGGTACGGATGGCACTACGGTGAGACAAGAGATTAGAACCAGGTATCAATGCACAGAAAACAGATAACAGCACAAGGGGTCTTGACACTGGCAAGGCTCTAATGGAAGCGTTGCTCGGGCGCCTGCTGCTGGGGAAGGTGAACCTAAATACCCATTAGGTAACAGGTGACCTCTGAGGTCACTTCCAGAAAACGGGGCATACCGCTTTAAGAAAGGGGGCGTGGCCTCGCGCACAGCCTAGAGTCACTTACTGCAGCTCTGTGTAAGGAAGGGAGACAGGAGCAGGAGCAGCGCCTGCAGAGCCATGGGACCTGTAAGAGGAAGGCCGTCGCTGCCTGGGGCTATGACTGGGAGTGCTAGTGGGAGCCATGCTGGGACTTGGGCACATGTGAGGGAGCGCGCCCCCCACGGGGTCTGGTGGGACCAGGCGCTACACAGAGTTATAACCTGTCAAAGTGACACTGGTCAGAATTGCAAAAAATGGCCCGGTCCTTAGGGTGTTTTAGTGGCCGGGGGTGAAGGGGTTAAAGTTATAATGGTGGCTATGCGATTGTCATACAGATAATTATGCAATGGCATCTTTATTGTCTTTATATACACACAAAGATAATCTTATTTAATTTGGACGAACGGCCTATAGCCCAGCAGGCCTACCCTCACAGAGTCACACCCGTCTGAACGTCCAACTACTCTAAATGACTACCAAGCACCCTAGCATGGTGGTGCCCGCTCATCATTAGTTACGAGTACTGAGCACCCGAGCATGGTAGTGCCCGCTCATCACTAGTTACAAGTACTGAGCACCTGAGCATGGTGGTGCCCGCTCATCACTAGTTACGAGTACTGAGCACCCGAGCATGGTAGTGCCCGCTCATCACTAGTTACGAGTACTGAGCACCCTAGCATGGTAGTGCCCGCTCATCACTAGTTACCAGTACTGAGCACCCTAGCATGGTAGTGCCCGCTCATCACTAGTTACCAGTACTGAGCACCCTAGCATGGTAGTGCCCGCTCATCACTAGTTACCAGTACTGAGCACCCGAGCATGGTAGTGCTCGCTCATCACTAATTACGAGTACTGAGCACCTGAGCATGGTAGTGCCCGCTCATCACTAGTTACGAGTACTGAGCACCCGAGCATGGTAGTGCCCGCTCATCACTAGTTACGAGTACTGAGCACCCTAGCATGGTAGTGCCCGCTCATCACTAGTTACCAGTACTGAGCACCCTAGCATGGTAGTGCCCGCTCATCACTAGTTACCAGTACTGAGCACCCTAGCATGGTAGTGCCCGCTCATCACTAGTTACCAGTACTGAGCACCCGAGCATGGTAGTGCTCGCTCATCACTAATTACGAGTACTGAGCACCTGAGCATGGTAGTGCCCGCTCATCACTAGTTACGAGTACTGAGCACCCGAGCATGGTAGTGCCCGCTCATCACTAGTTACGAGTACTGAGCACCCGAGCATGGTAGTGCCCGCTCATCACTAGTATCAGCAGTGATTGGCAGTAGCACTGATTGTTGAGGTTAAAGGCAGAAGCCAGCTGTGTAATACAGCTGGTATCTGCTGTGCGGGGTGCGGGCTCTGCTCCTGATCCGCTCATACCTCTGATATGCTGGATCTGTATCTGCATCATACATAACAGTTGGCAGATGTTATATAAGGGGTATTTGGTGAGCAGATGCAGCAGGTACTGTTGCACCTTCTGACTGATGCCCAATTAGAATTAAAAAACTGAGAATGCTTTTGAATGGTGCCCAAATTTCTAAGTCCTCCTGTGTAAAGAGGTCACAGCCAGTACAGTGCCGTTCCTTCCGTCTTTCTATGGCATGCACCGTTCTGCAGCCGCCCGTGCCGTGCATCACCGGCGATAGTCTCTGTGTGACATCACGACGGTAATCATTAATGTTATCAGCGGGATTCCCAGATAATTAGGCAATATTAGTCCCTGCAGAGAACGAAGGAGCTGCCTCATCATTATCTGTGTTTGCTTAAGTACCAAGGATCTAATGTTATGTTATATAAAGATGATATAAAGCAGCAATAAAGAGTAAAACACGCATTTACAGCCCCTGCAATGAGGCGAGATGCAGGAACGCGTCAGCCTCTTTGTATGGATGAGCTGCTGTATCTGTGTAAACAAGGAGCGCAGGGGTCCCCCCTGATGTGATGCCCCCCACCATAGGATAAATCATTGATGTTGATGTCCCAGAGACTCCTTTAATTGCCTCTTCACATTTATAAACTCCATATAATTGTAGAGCTAACATAAGGGGAATAAAGGATATGTTTCTCTAATAAATTGTTTTAAATATGGGTCATTCCCATCTTCATGTTTGCAATTACTGCTTATGACGATTTCCAGCCATTTTTCAGATATCACTTTTGTTTACAGCAGGTTGCCATGGAGACTGACCACTGCTACTGGACAGCAGAACATGCGCAGTGCTTACAAGCTCTTATCTATTGAGCTTGTAAGTGCTGTTTATAATCGCTGGTTACCTCCAGAGCAGTGTTTACAAGCCAGACAGCAGCGGTGGTCGGTTTCCCAGGCAACGTGATATCACGAGAATAGCTTCCAAATTCTAGGAGGCAATAAATTGCATAGTTGCTTGTTTTTACAAGATCTATCTGACAATCTTCATCTATGAAGACTGGAACAAGCCCTGCTCTAGTGATGATTAAATATAAGAAAAGTGGGTGAGGGCTGAAACACAAAGCATATTATATTATTACCCTTTAACTAAAAAGGTATGCTTTTTTACAGACAAGGTCCTTTTTATTACCACGGCGGTGGACCTGGTGGATCACCGAAGTTCAGGAGCCCGTGCGCTTCCTCCTAGAGACAAAGGTGTCGAGTGTGCTCCGCCAGCGAGCGGCTCTACTGGCCATTCAGCAAAAGAAGCTCGACGGAAAACTTCTTCCTGAAACTGAAACAGGTAATGTAACGTCTGAGATCTTAATAAAAGCAAACGTATCGACAATGAATGAATCCGTAACATCAGTCCGGTGTATTCATCACATACGGATTATCTTTCAGATAGGGGTTGAATGGGGTTTGGCGTGCTCCTATCCGATCGTTGTAATCTACTCTTTCATGGCCACAGCAAATTAAAGAGCTTGTGTTATATTAAAGGGACAGGATCCAGAAACTGACTTGGTTTCTGCAGCGTTTCTGGGGCAAACCTACCTTGGAAAGCCGGCCAGAGACCTTGTGTCTTAGGTGCCTTCCACTGCTGCCACATTCCTCCTGGCTTATAGGCACTTCTTCCTCTCCATCACCTATCTCCCATGCCTCCTAGGGTACTGCAAAGTGGCCACGAGAACTAAACGCCTCCTTTAAGATACGGTCTTTTTTGACGTCCAGTTCGTCTTTTTCCCCCAACTTTACGATATGCAAAACCTTGACCAAGTCTGGCCAAAACGTTGGCTTTACTCAAATCTGGTTGAGGTGCTTTTTCCTTTTGCAGATATTCTATGAATAAAACACATTTCTTGCGTTACTGCAGTCTCTTGTTCCATGAGTGCTTGGGATTTATCTAAATTAAAGTTTGAGTCTGGAGACCATGGTCTGTCTGTGCATCGTTGTTTTTACTATGATCATGAATACATGGTCATCTAAATGAGGCCTTAATTTAAAGGGTATTCTCATATTAGATTGCTTTTAGTTAGACGTATGGAAATAAGCAAGTTTGCAAATGACTTGCTTTTTCTATCTGCTTTCTTTCTCCTTCAATGAGAGCTTTTCTCTTACTTATTGTGCAGCTTGTTTCCAAGGGTACTGACCACTACAGCCTGGCCAGTGTGTTCAGTGCTTGTATTCGAGGCAGAAGGGTTAACTACAGTTGTTACAGTAACCTATCTATGGCAAATTGAGTTCTGTACAGCATTACATTTCTCATATCATTACCCCTCCCCCTTAGCTCCTTATGAAGCTGCTTTATCAGTCCTGCATAAAATTAAGCTTTCAAATCATTCACCCTCCCTGTCATCTCCAGACTGAGCTGCTCAGATAAGTCTTGCATAACCTTAAGCTTCTCCTATTACTCGCCCTCCCTCTTAAGGCCATATGTCACTAAGCGACATCGCTAGCAACATCGCTGCTGAGTCACTTCTTTTGTGACGCAACAGCGATCTTGCTAGCGATGTCGCTGTGTGTGACATCCAGCCACGACCTAGATCCTGCTGTGAGGTCACCGGTCGTTGCTGAATGCCCTGGACCATTTTTTGCTCGTTGCTCTCCCGCTGTGAAGCACACATCGCTGTGTTTAACAGCGAGAGAGCAATGATCTGAATGTGCAGGGAGCCGGCTTCTGCAGACGCTGGTAACCAAGGTACACATTGGGTAACCAAGCAAAGCGCTTTGCTTGGTTACCCGATATTTACCTTGGTTACCAGCGTCCGGCTCCCTGCACACGTAGCCAAGGTACACATTGGGTAACTATAAGCAAAGCGCTTTGCTTAGTAACCCGATGTGTACTATGGTTACCAAGCACAGCGTCGTTACATGGGTCACTGGTGGCTGATCTCTGATCGCAGTGGAGATCTGCCTGATTGACCGCTCACAAGCCACTATGTAGCGACGCTCCAGCGATCCCTGCCAGGTCAGATCGCTGGTGGGATCGCTGGAGCGTTGCTAAGTGTGACTGTACCTTTAGCTCCTGACTGAGCTGCTCTTATCAGTCCTGCATATCATTATGCTTCTGATATCACTTCCACTCCCTCTCAGCTCCTGACTGAGCTGCTGTTATCAGTCCTGCATAATCATAATCCCCTGCTAGAACTCCTTGAGGTGTCTGTAATGACACCCAGCTCTGCTCTGCTCCTCATTCCCATTTTTAATCACAGTAGATACCACCAATGAGAGCGGAGAGCTGTGCTGAGAAATCCCTGTCTGTCCTTCTCTGGTGAAGTGTTCTTCTTTTTTTTTTTCCTCCTGCTTATGCAACATCATGCAGGGGAAAAGGCGGAGAATATCTACTATGGCGCTATTGGTAAAATCTCTGCAACAGAAATGGGAAGTTAAAAAAATAAAACTACATTTTTTTTCAGCTGACATCCCCTATTGCTAAAACCCCTAAACGACAAATGACAGGTATATCTGTCACTGGCAGGAGCTGACCCCCCCCCCCAACCCCGCA
>NC_134361.1:184697603-184792603 GCF_048569485.1 Anomaloglossus baeobatrachus
GGAGGTGGGAGAGAGAGAGTGAGGGGGGGTGAGGGAGAGTGAGGGAGGGTGGGATAGAGTGAGTGAGGGAGGGTGGGAGAGTGAGGGAGGGTGGGAGAGTGAGTGAGGGAGACTGTGGGAGAGAGTGATGGAGAGGGTGGGAGAGTGAGGGAGAGGGTGGGAGAGAGAGTGAGGGAGAGAGTGAGGGAGAGGGTGGGAGAGAGAGGTGAGGGAGAGGGTGGGAGAGAGTGAGGGAGAGGGTGGGAGAGAGAGTGAGGGAGAGGGTGGGAGTGAGGGGGAGGGTGGGAGAGAGTGAGGGAGAGGGTGGGAGAGAGTGAAGGGGGGTGAGGGGTGAGGGAGGGTGAGGGTGGGAGGGTGAGGGAGGAGAGAGAGAGAGAATGTGTGATAGTGTGAACCAGCCTCTTAAATAGCAATGATCAGAGCTCAACTCTGGTTGCTGCTGTTAATCATTTAGATGCATTTAAATGGTTAATTGCTGGCAGGAGAAAATCTCAGGGTACCCATGTGTTACAATGGCAGCCTAGAGCCTTGTAAAGACCAATCTTGTCATCATTCTTAGTGTAAGACAAGCATAGTTAGGCCTCCATAGGAGATTGTTTTGTTTTTGTTTTGTTTTTTTTTAAACTATATGTTACTGTAATAAATAACTAGAAAGGAGGACAAGCAGTGTATAGTACAAAGTATCAAACCTTTTATTGAAACAATCTAATTCTATAAAATCACAGGATGACAAAATAACAAGGGGGAGGATGGAAATAGACAAAAGAAATGTGACTGTATATGAACTAGTATTAAATATGAAGCAGAAAGAGTTAATGATCAAACATTTCCCGAGAATAATATGGTTAAAATACCCCAGTCCCCTCATACAGGTATGTGTATACTGCTGCATTGCTGCAGACATGCCCGGACACCATCTTCACTTATGGGATCCTTAGGCTATGTGCGCACGTTGCGTACAGTCACTGCAGAAATTTCTGCAGCGATCTGAAGAGCACATGTGCGCTTTAAAATCGCTGCAGAAATGTCCGTAGTGAAGCCGATTCCATGCGCTCTGCCTGCAGCTCCTCCCATACACAGAGCAGGAGCTGCCGGCAAAGCGCACGGAAGAAGTGACGTCACTTCTTTTTACGCAGCGCTTCGGCAGTAGTTGAAGCGCTGCGCTCTTAAACGCCACGTGCGCACGGCCCCCTGCACAATCTCCATAGACTGTGCAAGGGACGCAGGACGCATGCAGTTACGCTGCGCTACAAAGCGCAGCGTAACTGCATGTATTTACGCAACGTGCGCACATAGCCTTATCCTTTATGGCAGACTGGCCTATCCTACTAGTACTGTTTAGCACTCAAATTTGGGTTATCCTTGTCTTTCCTTTGCAAGTATATTTTGTGGTATTTTAACCATATTATTCTTGGGAAACTATTTTCTCGGCGCTCCATTGGGAGACCCAGACGATTTGGGTGTATAGCTACTGCCTCCGGAGGCCACACAAAGCATTACACTAAAAAGTGTAAGGCCCCTCCCCTTCTGGCTATACACCCCCAGTGGGATCACTGGCTCACCAGTTTTCTGCTTTGTGCGAAGGAGGTCAGACATCCACGCATAGCTCCACTGTTTAGTCAGCAGTAGCTGCTGACTATATCGGATGGAAGAAAAGAGGGCCCATATAGGGCCCCCAGCATGCTCCCTTCTCACCCCACTTGTGGTTTGTAAGGTTGAGGTACCTATTGCTGGTACGGCGGCTGGAGCCCACATGCTGTTTTCCTTCCGCATCCCCCTGAGGGGCTCTGAGGAAGTGGGATCTTACCGGCCCCAAAGCCCTGAGGCCGGGCTCCATCCACAGGACCCATTGAACCTGCTGGATACGGAGCTGGGTACCGTTCAGGGACATGGCCCTGCACCATTCAGGTACTCTGTGTCCCCGTACACACAGGCACAGCACACTCCAGACTTGCTGGGTGTGCTAGTGCGCCGGGGACAGTAAAGGGTTACAGTCACTACAGCCTAGCTGAGTGACTTTATGTATGGGGAACTACCGCGCCGGACGCTCCGGGAGCGGCGGCGCGGCTGGGACTTGTAGTGCGCCGGGGACTTAGCGCCGACCGCGGCCTTTTTACGGCGGCGGCGCTTATAAATCCAGTCCCCGGCTTTTGCGGCCTAGCTCCCGCTTCGTTCCCGCCCCCACCCTGTCAATCAGGGTAGGGAGAGACGCTGTACAATCAGCAGCGCCGAGGGCTGGAGCCTTATTTACATGCTCCAGCCCTCTCACTGGACACTGTGGGACGCCGGTTTCCCCGCTCTGACTTGGGGGCACGCCCACGGCCCGCCCCCTACTCACACGAGCGGGAGAAGGACGCCGGCAGCCATTTTCTGCAGTCCGAGCTGAGAGATCGGACTCTGGGCGACCAGGCACAGGACTAGGGCGACCACACACCCGCTTATAGGCGGGCGGTAAGCGGCACCTGAAGTGCTGACCCCCACTAAATACCGCAGTGTCCATTGGTATTTTTATGCTTACACTGCATAGGTCGCTATTTTTGGCTATATGCCCTCTTAGATGGCGACACATCAGCAGCAGGAAAGCAGGGGTGCTAAGGCACAGGCTTTCTATGCTGCTTGTATTGCATGTACTGAAGTGTTCATGTGTATTTATGCTTGTATGCTATACACTGCACTGTACGGTCGCTAGTCTGGGCTATTTTCGCCTAGAATGACTAGATTACAGCAGCAGAAAAGCAGGGGTGCTGAGGCACAGGTTTTTTCTATGCTGCTTGTATTGCAGGGGTTGCAGTGTTCATTTGTACTTATGCTTGCATGCTATACATTGCACTGTATGGTCGATATTCTGGGCTATATTCCCCTAGATGGCTAGTCTACAGCAGCAGAAAAGCAGGGGTGCCAAGGCACAGGCTTCTATGCTGCTTGTATTGCATGTGCTGCAGTGTTCATTGTACTTTATGCTGGTATACTATACATTGCATTGTACGGGCGCCATTCTTGGCTATGTCCTAGATGGCTAGTCGGCAGCAGCATATAAGCAACTCAGGCTTTCGATGCTGTTTTTACTGCATGTGATACTGTTCCACGGCACTGAACCCCATTGTGTGCAATGCTCCCCTGGAGCACTTGGTCAGCCGGGGTCTCTACTAGACGTGGCCAAAGGAACCACCTGTCAACCCTGTCCAAGGACAGGGATGGAGTTGCAATGGGATAGAGACTTGCAGTCCGGACAGGCCATGGGCAATCTGGATCATTGCTCCCTGGCCACCTTCATTGGGAATAAAATCGGTGCTCGGGGGGGGTCCCAGGAGGCTCTCTGTATGATGGGGCAGACGTAGCTGATCAGGACTTTGATCCTGACAACGCTCTCAATCCGGATACACCGGATGGTGACGCCATAAGGAATGATCCTATAGCGTCCATCAATGGAATGTTGGATCTTTCTCCTCAGCTCCCCAGCGGAGGAGTCAGCTTCACAGCAGGAGAAGTCCCTTTTCAGTAGCTCAAACGTAGATTGAGTATTTTTCTGGCCACGCTGACTTCAGAGAAGCAGTCCAGGAACACCACGCTTACCAGATAAGCGTTTTCTCCAAACGTATTAAGGATACACGTTATCCTTTTCCCCCTGACGTGGTCAAGCGTGGGAACCAGGGTCCAAAGGTGGATTCTCCAATCTCCAGGCTTGCGGCTAGAGCTATAGTTGCAGTGGAGATGGGACTTCACTTAAAGATGCCAGACAGATGGACTCTGGTTGAAATCTGTCTAGGAGGCTATCGGCGTGTCGGTTGCTCCGGCATTTACAGCCGTATGGGCACCCTAAGCTTTTCAGCTGTTCTTGCACAGCTGGTCTTGAGCATATGTGCATTTGTGCCGCAGGGGCGTCCGTAACCTCGCAATGTCTGCATTGCGACTTACCCTATTAATGCTGTCCTGGAAGGACAGTCGAGGTTTCGGTCCTTCCCAAGCTCGGGCAGGTCCCAATTGTCCTCGTCCAAAAGAGCTGAAAAGCCTCAGAGGGGCTCAGTTTCCGGGGGGCTCAATCACGCCCAAGGAAGGCAGCCGGAGGAACCGCTACCAAGGCGGTCTCCTCATGACTCTCAGCTCTCTCATCTCTCCGCATCCGCGGTTGATGGCAGACTCGCTCGCCTTTGCGACATTTAGCTGCCACAGGTCACAGACCGGTGGGTGAGGGACATTGTGCCCACGTGCACAGGACAGGGTTCTGTTCTCGTCCTCCGACTCGATTCTTCAGAACGTCCCCACCTCCCCACCGAGCCGATGCTCTTCTGCAGGCAGAAGGAGTGGTAATCCCTGTTCCTCTTCAGGAACAAGACACGGTTTTCCTCCAATCTGGTTGTGGTGCCAAAAAAGGATGGCTCTTCCCGTTCCGTTCTGGACCTAAAACTGCTCAACAAGCACGTGGAGGCCAGGCGGTTCCGGATGAAACCCTCCGCTCCGTCATTGCCTCAATGTCTCAAGGATATTTCCTAGCATCAATAGACATCAAAGATGCTTATCTCCACGTGCCGATTGCTACAGAGCACCAATGTTTTCTACGTTTCGTGATGGGAGACGACCATCTTCAGTTCGTAGCTCTGCCATTCGGTCTGGCGACAGCCCCACGGGTGTTCACCAAGGTCATGGCGGCAGTGGTAGCAGTCTTGCACTCACAGGGACACTCTGTGATCCCTTACTTGGACGATCTACTTGTCAAGGCACCCTCTCAAGAGGCATGCCAACTCAGCCTGAATGTTGCGCTGGAGTCTCTCCAGACGTTCGGGTGGATCATCGACTTCTCAAAGTCAAACCTGTCACCGACCCAATCACTAACGTATCTTGGCATGGTGTTTCATACCCTCTCAGCGCTAGTGAAGCTTCCGCTGGACAAGCAGCGGTCACTACAGACTGGGGTGCAGACTCTCCGTCAAGGTCAGTCGCACTCCTTAAGACGCCTCATGCACTTCCTCGGGAAGTTGGTGGCGGCAATGGGACGGTTCCGTTTGCGCAGTTTCATCTGCATCCTCTTATTGGGACATTCTCCGCCAATGGGACGGGAAGTCAACATCCCTGAACAGGAAAGTATCCTTTTCACAGAAGGACTCTCTGCAATGGTGGCCTCTTCCCACCTCATTATCACAGGGAAGATCCTTCCTACCACCGTCTTGGGCGGTAGTCACGACAGACGCGAGTCTGTCAGGGTGGGGAGCAGTTTTTCTCCACCACAGGGCTCAGGGTACGTGGACTCAGCAGGAGTCCACCCTTCAGATCCATGTTCTGGAAATCAGAGCAGTGTATCTTGCCCTACTAGCCTTCCAGCAGTGGCTGGAAGGAAAGCAGATCCGAATTCAGTCGGACAACTCCACAGCGGTGGCATACATCAATCACCAAGGAGGGACACGCAGTCGGCAAGCCTTCCAGGAAGTCCGGCGGATTCTGATGTGGGTGGAAGCCACGGCCTCCACCGTATCCGCAGTTCACATCCCCGGCGTAGAAAACTGGGAAGCAGACTTCCTCAGCCGCCAGGGCATGGACGCAGGGGAATGGTCCCTTCACCCGGACGTGTTTCAGGAAATCTGTAGCCGCTGGGGAAGGCCGGACGTCGACCTAATGGCGTCCAGGCACAACAACAAGGTTCCAACCTTCATAGCACGGTCTCGCGATCACAGAGCTCTGGCGGCAGACGCCTTAGTGCAAGATTGGTCGCAGTTCCGGCTCCCTTATGTGTTTCCACCTCTGGCACTCTTGCCCAGAGTGCTACGCAAGATCAGATCCGACTGCAGCCGCGTCATACTCGTCGCCCCAGACTGGCCAAGGAGGGCGTGGTATCCGGATCTGTGGCATCTCACGGTCGGCCAACCGTCGGCACTACCAGACCGACCAGACTTACTGTCCCAAGGGCCGTTTTTCCATCGGAATTCTGCGGCCTTGAACCTGACTGTGTGGCCATTGAGTCCTGGATCCTAGGGTCTTCAGGATTATCCCAAGGGGTCGTTGCCACCATGAGACAGGCTAGGAAGCCCACGTCCACTAAGATCTACCACAGAACGTGGAGGATATTCTTATCCTGGTGCTCTGCTCAGGGAGTGTCTCCCTGGCCATTTGCATTGTCTACCTTTCTTTCTTTCCTGCAATCTAGGTTAGAAAAAGGTTTGTCGCTCGGCTCCCTTAAAGGGCAAGTCTCGGCGCTATCCGTCTTTTTTCAAAAGCGTCTAGCACGACTTCCTAGGGTGCGCACGTTCCTGCAGGGGGTTCGTCATATTGTACCCCCGTACAAGCGGCCGTTAGATCCATGGTGTCACAAACCACCGGGGGGTCACTCAGAAATCCCCCGCGCTGGCTACCAGTACGTCACAATCGGGGGGTAGCAAGGGGGGGTCACCCCTCCTTTATACCTCCCGACCGACAGACAGAGCACGTGACGCGCTCTCTAGCGCCCCTCTTATAGTCAGGCCAATTATGGAATTGCCCGACAATAAGCAAGGAGGCCGCTATACTACTTATGCCGATTATTGAAGGGTCCCCGGTGAGAGGAGGGTATATATTCCCCCGACCTCCGCGGGCGGAATATATAATATCTTCCCGAATCTCACTGGCCTCCCCACAATAATCCTTGGCACAACTCGCTGCCACCAACCGCTTCACGGTAACTATTAGCCGAACACACAGACGTGGGATTCAAGATCGAGATAACAGAACAGCCCAAGATTAATTATATAATTTTATCGCCTAAAGCACACTAGAAACTACAATATATACAATAGGGAATCTACAGAATATACATATGTCAGAGTACAGTTACAGATAAAGCATGGTTTACAACAGGTATGCAATTCAATCAGTTACCTTGTGCGTCTGGCCACAGGGGGGCGCTGTAGACCAGGTTTCCAGGAACTCTCTCACAGGTCTGTCCCAACCAGGCCCCCGAGCAGAAGAACGCTGGAAAATGGCCGAAGTAGGGTTATCAACCTGGGCAAATCCAGGTCCCCTCCTACCTTAGTGACCTCACGGGGAAGCACTGCCACTCCCCCTGCATGGATCAGAATTATCCAGAAAAGGGGATTTTGGCCATAACTTGGCCTGGGAGCGTCGTAGGCAGACGCCAATGCTCTCATTGTGACAGTTATGAATTTAGCTACAGAACGAGGGGACTCATGACCTGTCTACGAGTTCCCATATGGCTGATATCACGCCTGGGGCATTTCCCAAGCTCCCCCTTCCATAAAAAAGGTGTGCCAGCATCGTCCGCCTGCGCAAACACCATTTTTATGGTTGCCATATTTATCGGAGATATGGCTTGCGAGATATGAACCATTTTTTACTGGAGTCGTTCTGTCTGGCTACTTCCAAGCCTTGCTAATGAGATACAACTCTTGTTACAGGGTGACGGCAGGGAGTCATCCTGGGTCCATTGTCCGCACAACATCTCATCTCCATATCAGAGGAGATGGCTGTTGGAGGTGTAAGTGGGATGTGACACCTTCACAGATGCTGGACATTTGAGAACAAGAATGGAGGGGGGGCACTGCCAGGGAGTGATGAGAGCAATTATGACTTCTAGTCATAATTCCTCTTCATATCCCAGGATTTACCTCACACCTCCCCCCTTTTGAGGGCGCTAGGGGGCAGCACACTCCGGTGTTCCCCCGTGCGCCCGTCCGCGACCTCTCCTTGTCGGGACAGCCCGTCTGCGTTACCGTGGTCACGGCCCCTTTTGTGGCGAATGGTGAAGTCGTATTGCTGGAGCGCAAGGCTCCATCGCAACAATCGCCCATTCGTCCCAGAGACGGTGTGCAACCAGCTGAGGGGATTGTGGTCCGTCTCCACGATGAAGTGGCGCCCGTATAGATAGGGTTGCAGACGCTGCAGGGCCCACACTATGGCCAGGCACTCCTTCTCCATCGTGGAATAGGCAACTTCCCTTGGTAACAGCTTCCTGCTCAGGTACAAGACTGGGTGCTCTTGGCTCGCAGAGTCCACCTGGCTGAGCACCGCACCGAGGCCGAAGTCACTGGCGTCGGTCTGTACTACAAACGGCCGCGTGAAGTCGGCTGCCTGTAGCACGGGCGGGCTGGACAGGGCGTCCTTTAGGGCCCGGAAGGCTGTCTCGCAGTCCACTGTCCAATCGACTGCAGAGGGCAGCTTCTTCTTGGTGAGGTCCGTCAAGGGCTTTGCCAGGCTACTATAGCATGGAACAAACCTCCTATAGTACCCCGCGGTCCCCAAGAAGGACATCACCTGCTTCTTGGTCCTGGGGGTGGGCCAGGATGCGATGGCCTCCACTTTCTCAGGCTCGGGCTTCAGCGTTCCCCCACCTACCCGGTGACCGAGGTACTGGACCTCGCTCATGGCCAGCTGACACTTTCCCGGCTTGATGGTCAAACCTGCCCGGTGGATCCGCCTGAGCACCTGTGCTAGATGCTCTAGGTGGTCCTCCCAGGTGGGACTGAAGACGGCAATGTCATCCAGGTACGCGGCCGCGTACCCTTCAAGTCCCTTGAGCAGGGTGTTGACCATCCGCTGGAAAGTGGCAGGGGCATTCCTCATCCCGAATGGCATCACCGTGGACTCGTACAGTCCAAATGGGGTAATAAAGGCAGAGCGTTCCCTGGCCTTGCGAGTCAGGGGGATCTGCCAATATCCCCGGCTCAGGTCCATGATGGTCAGGTACTGAGCCCCGGCCAACTGATCGAGCAGGTCATCGATGCGTGGCATTGGGTACGCATCGGCGACCGTGACAGCATTGAGCCCCCTGTAGTCCACGCAGAACCGAGTGGTTCGGTCCTTCTTAGGGACGAGGACTACAGGCGAGGCCCAAGCGCTGTTGGATGCCTGGATCACCCCCAGCTCCAGCATCTCGTCAATCTCCTGGCGCATGTGTTGCTGCACCTCCAGGGAGACCCGATATGCTGAACGCCGGATCGGGGGATGATCCCCAGTGTCCACGTGATGGACAGCCAAGTCAGTCCTTCCGGGCTGGGTGGTAAACAACCCCCGGAAGGGGAGGAGGGTGGCCCACAGCTGGGACCGTTGGTCCTCCAAGAGCTGGTGGCCAACCTCCACATCCTCAATGGATCCGCCTGCCCTAACCTGGGCTAGCATATCCAAGAGGGTTTCCGCTTCTCCCTCCTCGGGCAGGTTGCACACAGGGAGTGCACATGCCTCCCGCTCATGATGTGCCTTCATCATGTTCACATGGAAGGGCTTCCGCCTTCCACGGGCAGGGTCCAGGGTGACCAGGTACGTCACAGGGTTGAGCTGCTGGTACACGAGGTATGGGCATTCCCAGGCTGCCTGAAGCTTGTCCTGTGGTACGGGGACCAGTACCCACACCTCTTGACCCACTTGGTAGGTCCTCTCACAAGCGTTCTGGTCGTACCAACGCTTCTGATCGGCCTGGGCTTGAGCCATATTGTCGTGTACCAGTTGCGTCAAGGCCTGCATTTTGTCCCGGAAGCGCATGACATACTCGATAACCGACACTCCAGGGGTGGCCAAATCCCCTTCCCAAGCCTCTTTCACCAGAGCCAGGGGGCCCCGCACACGTCGCCCGTACAGGAGCTCAAACGGTGAGAATCCTGTTGAGGCCTGTGGAACCTCCCGGTAAGCAAATAACAGGTGTGGGAGATACCGCTCCCAGTCACGCCCATGGGAGTCGACCAACATCTTAAGCCTCTGCTTTAAGGTGCCATTGAACCGCTCGCACAGGCCATTAGTCTGTGGATGGTACGGGCTGGCCACCAGATGTCGCACCTGGACTTGCTTACAGAGGGCCTCCATCAGCTGGGACATGAATTGGGTCCCCCGGTCAGTGAGCATTTCCTGGGGAAAACCCACTCGGGAGAAAATCTCCAGCAATGCGGTGGCGACCTTGTCAGCCCGAATGGACGACAAGGCCACTGCTTCTGGGTACCGGGTGGCATAGTCAACTACCGTCAGTATGAAGCGTTTCCCGGAGCTGCTGGGGATGGCCAGCGGGCCGACCAGATCCACAGCCACCCTCCTGAAAGGCTCATCGATGATTGGCAGAGATACTAGTGGGGCTTTGGGGTGTGGCCCCGCCTTCCCCACTCTCTGACAGGTTTCACACGAACGGCAGTAGGCAGCCACATCGGCCCCCATTTTTGGCCAGTAGAAATGCTGGTTTAACCTGGCCTTGGTCTTAGCGATCCCTAGGTGTCCGGCCATCGGAATCTCATGTGCGATCCGCAACAACTCCGTCCGGAACGGATAGGGTACCACCAACTGTCGGTCCCTGGGCCACGCCTCCGGTGAACCCTGCTGGACCGTGGCCCGGTACAGCCGTCCTTGGTCCCAGACCACTCGCTCCGGGTCCGAGTCCGAGGGAGGCTGTGCCGCCTGCTCCTTTAGAGCTTTCAGGCTGTCGTCAGCTTCTAACGCTGCCTGAAACCCCTGACCAGATGTGGCCAGAATCGACGAGACTGTCACATCTTCGGTCAGTACCCCGGGACCTGTGTCCTGGCCTCCACCTGACTCGGCTGCCACTTGGTCAGAAGGGGAAGAGCTATCGGACCTCCGGGAGGCCCCTTGGCTTCCAGCACTCCCACTGCGGGTGACAGCGGCCACAGCCGCTGCGACCGTGGGTCGTGCCTGCTCCTCCTCCGTTCCTGACCAAGTCGCCGGTTCAGGCAGACCTACCTGGCTTCCTGACACCCCGGTTGTGGGGGAACCCTGCACCGAGATCTTACCTGGGAGCACTTCCGCTCCTGGACCGGCCCCAATCTCACCTGCCTGTTCCCCTCCTGCAGCAACAGAACCCCGGTGTGAAATCTCTGGGGACCCCACATTTGCTGTGGTAGCCCCCACCCCACACACTGGTCCTCCCCCTGCAGCACCCTGCTCTCTGCTTATCCCTGCAGAGGGCAACAGATCCCAGCCCACAGGCTGGTTACTTGTAGAGGCATTGTCACACCTTTCTCTGACCCCCTCCCCTGTCACAGCTGCAGCTGTGTGTGTGTCTATGGTGTCTGTGCAAGCAGAAATATCAGAGTTCACTCCCTCCTCCCTTACATCATTCATAGATAACACATTAACATTGTCAGGAGTCATGTCAGCACTGGCTGAAGGTTCAGCCTTTGGGGCGGGGCCAAACTGGGAGGTTATTTGCCCCAAATCTGTCCCAAGTAGCACGTTTGCAGGGATCCGATCAGTTACCCCCACCTCCCTCACCCCTCGCCCTGCGCCCCAGTCCACATAAATGTCAGCAACAGGCAGCGCCGGGTCAATGCCTCCAATCCCGGAGACAGCGAGGGTTTTTCCAGGGATCAAGTCTTGGGGGGACACCATCTCAGGCCGCACCAGAGTCACCTCCGAGGCGCTGTCTCGCAGTCCTATGGTCACAGACTGGCCGACGGTGACAGGTTGGAAGCTGTCCAGGGACCTACCACCACCCCCACCCACACAATACACCTTGGGCGGCCCTTGGGACGGGGACGGAGCCGGGGCCTTGGGACGCTGAGGGCACATGGCCTTGAAGTGTCCAGGTAGGTTGCACTGGTGGCACCGTCTTGGCTCTGCCACGGGCCTGGAGAGGGGAGTTGAGGGGGACACCCCCTGCAGTCTAGGGGCAGGTGGGGCAGTCGCAGAGTTCATCTTACCCCCTCTCCAGGTGCTGCTGGTGGCCGCTCTCCTGGCCTCAGGGGCCCGGTTGTTGGTGTAGTCATCGGCAAGGGCAGCTGTAGCCGTGGACCCCTTTGGCTTCTGGTCTCGGATGAACTGGCGGAGATCCTCAGGGCAGTTCCACAAGAGTTGCTCCGTGATGAACAAGTCCAGGATCTCCGGTCCGGTGGAAAGCTGCAGGCCTTGGGTCCAGTGGTCGGCAGCTCGGGCAAGTGCCCGCCGGTGGTCAGCCCAGGAGTCCTTTGGTCCCTTCTGCAGCGTCCGGAACTTCTTGCGGTAGGACTCCGGGGTGAGGTTGTACTGTTGGATCAGGGCCCGCTTGATGGTGTCGTAGCCCTGATCCGCCTCAGCAGGCAAGTCCCCAAGGATATCCAGGGCCTTACCCCTTAAACGGGGGGTCAGGTATTTGGCCCACTGGTCCTTGTTCAGATGATGCTGCAAGCAAGTCCGTTCAAAAGCAGTCAAGAAAGAGTCCAAGTCTCCATCCTTCTCCAGCACTGGGAAGTCCTCAACACGGACCTTTGGAAGTTTGGTGTCTGGAAGGTCACGGGTGGCTGATGAGGGCCGGAGCTGAGCTAGCTGCAGCTGGTAGTTACGCTCTGCCTGGCGCTCTTCACGCGCTGCTTGCCGCTCACGCTCGGCCATGAGTTCCTTGTAGCCCTCCCGGTCTCCAGCCTGGCGTAGGGCCATAGCCATTTGAAGAAGGCTATCCGAGCCTCCCAGGCTCGGTGGAATGGCACGTGGTGATCTGCGGCCCGCTGCGGAGCCTGGTGATTCACTGTCCATTGCAGAGCGGAGGGCTGGCATCTGGCTCGTTGAGGACCCTTGGGCGAGCTGCTCCTCATCTTGTCCAGCAGTGCCCGGTTGTGCAATGTCCTCTGCAGAGCTGTTTTCTGGCGTCGAGCTCCTGGAGGACTCGTGGACAACCTCCTCATCGTCTCTGGCCTTAGCATCGGCCATTCCTTTGGCTTTGCTCCTGGTGCTCTCAGCCATTCTTGCAGACTTTTGGTCACTGACACAGAACTGACACCTGATGCCTCCACACACCTTACAGTATCTGCACTCTGACACTCTAGTGTTGAGCTAGTCTGAAGACCCCAGCAGCCACAGCTGCTGCAGGCAGTCTTTAGTGTCTGGGAGTATGGGTCTCACACTCACACACACTATTATCTCGATCCCACCGCTTGCCACCAATATGTCACAAACCACCGGGGGGTCACTCAGAAATCCCCCGCGCTGGCTACCAGTACGTCACAATCGGGGGGTAGCAAGGGGGGGTCACCCCTCCTTTATACCTCCCGACCGACAGACAGAGCACGTGACGCGCTCTCTAGCGCCCCTCTTATAGTCAGGCCAATTATGGAATTGCCCGACAATAAGCAAGGAGGCCGCTATACTACTTATGCCGATTATTGAAGGGTCCCCGGTGAGAGGAGGGTATATATTCCCCCGACCTCCGCGGGCGGAATATATAATATCTTCCCGAATCTCACTGGCCTCCCCACAATAATCCTTGGCACAACTCGCTGCCACCAACCGCTTCACGGTAACTATTAGCCGAACACACAGACGTGGGATTCAAGATCGAGATAACAGAACAGCCCAAGATTAATTATATAATTTTATCGCCTAAAGCACACTAGAAACTACAATATATACAATAGGGAATCTACAGAATATACATATGTCAGAGTACAGTTACAGATAAAGCATGGTTTACAACAGGTATGCAATTCAATCAGTTACCTTGTGCGTCTGGCCACAGGGGGGCGCTGTAGACCAGGTTTCCAGGAACTCTCTCACAGGTCTGTCCCAACCAGGCCCCCGAGCAGAAGAACGCTGGAAAATGGCCGAAGTAGGGTTATCAACCTGGGCAAATCCAGGTCCCCTCCTACCTTAGTGACCTCACGGGGAAGCACTGCCACTCCCCCTGCATGGATCAGAATTATCCAGAAAAGGGGATTTTGGCCATAACTTGGCCTGGGAGCGTCGTAGGCAGACGCCAATGCTCTCATTGTGACAGTTATGAATTTAGCTACAGAACGAGGGGACTCATGACCTGTCTACGAGTTCCCATATGGCTGATATCACGCCTGGGGCATTTCCCAAGCTCCCCCTTCCATAAAAAAGGTGTGCCAGCATCGTCCGCCTGCGCAAACACCATTTTTATGGTTGCCATATTTATCGGAGATATGGCTTGCGAGATATGAACCATTTTTTACTGGAGTCGTTCTGTCTGGCTACTTCCAAGCCTTGCTAATGAGATACAACTCTTGTTACAGGGTGACGGCAGGGAGTCATCCTGGGTCCATTGTCCGCACAACATCTCCATATCAGAGGAGATGGCTGTTGGAGGTGTAAGTGGGATGTGACACCTTCACAGATGCTGGACATTTGAGAACAAGAATGGAGGGGGGGCACTGCCAGGGAGTGATGAGAGCAATTATGACTTCTAGTCATAATTCCTCTTCATATCCCAGGATTTACCTCACACATGGGATCTGAACAGGGTACTAGTTGCCCTCCAGAAGCCGCCCTTCGAGCGTCTGAGGGAGGTTTCACTTTCTAGACTATCACAGAAAGTGGCTTTTCTGGTAGCGATCACATCTCTTCGGAGAGTGTCTGAGCTAGCAGCGCTGTCATCCAAGGCTCCTTTCCTGGTCTTCCACCAGGACAAGGTAGTGCTGCGCCCCATTCAGGAGTTTCTCCAGAAGGTGGTATCCTCTTTTCATCTTAATCAGGATATCTCTTTGCCTTCTTTTTGTCCTCATGCAGTTCATCGGTATGAGAAGAATTTACATTTGTTAGATCTGGTGAGAGCACTCAGAATCTACATTTCCCGCACGGCGCCCCTGCGCCGCTCCGATGCACTCTTTGTCCTTGTCGCTGGTAAGCGCAAAGGGTCGCAGGCTTCCAAAGCCACCCTGGCTCGATGGATCAAAGAACCAATTCTTGAAGCCTACCGTTCTGCTGGGCTTCCGGTTCCATCAGGGCTGAAGGCCCATTCTACCAGAGCCGTGGGTGCGTCCTGGGCATTGCGACACCAGGCTACGGCTCAACAGGTGTGCCAGGCAGCTACCTGGTCGAGTCTGCACACTTTCACCAAACATTATCAGGTGCATACCTATGCTTCGGCGGACGCCAGCCTAGGTAGAAGAGTCCTGCAGGCGGCAGTTGCCTCCCCGTAGGGGAGGGCTGTCTTCGCAGCTCTAACATAAGGTATTTCTTTACCCACCCAGGGACAGCTTTTGGACGTCCCAATCGTCTGGGTCTCCCAATGGAGCGCCGAAGAAGAAGGGAATTTTGTTACTTACCGTAAATTCCTTTTCTTCTAGCTCCTATTGGGAGACCCAGCACCCACCCTGTTGTCCTTCGGGATTTTTGGGTTTTTTCGGGTACACATGTTGTTCATGTTGAACGGTTTTTCAGTTCTCCGATGTTACTCGGAGTGAATTTGTTTAACCAAGTTATTGGCTTTCCTCCTTCTTGCTTTTGCACTAAAACTGGTGAGCCAGTGATCCCACTGGGGGTGTATAGCCAGAAGGGGAGGGGCCTTACACTTTTTAGTGTAATGCTTTGTGTGGCCTCCGGAGGCAGTAGCTATACACCCAATCGTCTGGGTCTCCCAATAGGAGCTAGAAGAAAAGGAATTTACGGTAAGTAACAAAATTCCCTTCTTTGATCATGAAGCCTTTGTGCTTTATATTTAACCCCTTCACGACCGGCCGATTTTGCTCTTTCCGTTTTTTTTTTTCACCATTCTTCCAAGAGACGTAACTTTTTTTTTATTTTTCAGTCAATCTTGCCATATAAGGGCTCGTTTTTTTACGGAACGAGGTGTACTTTTAAATGAAACCTTGTGTTTTACCATATAGTGTACTGGAAAATGGCAAAAAAAAAATCCAAATGCAGGAAAAATTGAAAAGAGAGTGCGAGTGCACAATTGGTTTTGAGATATTTGGTTCACAGTGTTCACTGTATGGTAAAACTGATATGTCGCTGTAATTCCGCAGGTCGGTATGAGTTCGTAGACACCAAACCTGAATAGGTTTAATTTTATTTAAGGGGTGAAAAAAAAAATCAGAAGATTGTCCAAAAAAAGTGGCGTACCTTTTGTGCCATTTTCTTCAACTTGTAGCGTTCTCATTTTTTTAAAACTGTGACTCAGTGGCGGCTTATTTTTTGCGTCTCGAGCTGACGTTTTCAACGGTACCATTTTTGCGCAGGTGTTACGTTTTCATAGCCTGTTATTGCATTTAGCGCAAAATTTGTGGCGACCAAAAAAACGTAATTTTGGCGTTTGGAATTTTTTTGCCACTACGCAGTTTACCGATCAGCTTAAGTGATGTTATAGTTTGATCGGACAATTTTGAACGCGGTGATACCAAATGTATGTATATTGTTTTAATTTTAAAACCCTTTTATTTTTCAATGGGCCAATGAGGGGTGATTTGAACTTTTAGGGGTTTTTCTTTTAAACTTTTTTTTTTTACACTTTTTTTTTTTTTTTTTTCATACTTTTTTATTTTACTAGTCCCCCCCCCATAGCCATTAGAAGTCTGATCGCTCATTCATTTCTTCCGATTAGAGCAGCACCGCTCAGACCGGGAGAAATGATCATCTCTTGTAACTAGCATCACTCGGTTGTTTCTTACAGGATCTGAGTCATTAGTCACGATCGCTATTATTATAGTGCTGTCACATATTGATAGCGCCATTTAAGGGGTTAAAAAGCATGGGGCGATAGTGATTCCACATGTGCTTAGCAGGCACACATGTCAGCTGTATAAATCAGCTAATATGTGCGCCGATATCCCCTGGCTGCCGGCAGCAGCAGGTGGGGATTAAAGGGAACCTGTTACCACTTTTTTGGCCTATAAGCTGCGGCCACCACCACCGGGCTCTTATATGCAGCATTCTAGCATGCTGTATATAAGAGCCCAGGCCGGGGGTATAACATAAAAAACATTTTATAATACTTACCTAATGGTCGCACTGTGGGCCTAATGGGTGTCTCCGTTGTCCAGTGCCGACTCCTCCTCTTTCGGCCATCTTCGTCCTCTTTCTGAAGCCTGGGTGCATGACACGTCCTAGGTCATACACACTCTCCGGTCCTGCGCAGGCGCACTACTATACTTTGATCTGCCCTGCTCAGGACCTGAATGCCGGATGTGTGGATGACGTCAGACCCGTCATGCACCGCGGCTAGAGAAGGAGAACAAAGATGGCCAAAAGAGGTGGCGCCGGCATCTACAGCCAGTGCAATCACATCTTATTTGTCCATTTTCCCTCCTCACCCTTGTTATTTTGTCATCCTGTGATTTTATAGAATTAGATTGTTTAAATAAAGGTTTTCGGATTCTTCGTACTATTCTCTCCTTGTCCTCCTTTCTATTTATGTTCTGTATGGAGTTGGTACTGAACCAAGCAGTGAGTAGTCTCTGACTCTCGGTTCATTATTCTTAGTATGGCTTTGATGGTGCATATATTTATACTATAGTACGAAGTATATAGCACAAATGATCAAACTTGTTCAAGTTCCATAGGGAGAATTAAGAGTCAATTTTTTTTTTTTTTTAAAGGGAAAAAACCCCCAAACATTAAAATCACTCCTCTTGGATCTCCACTTCTGTAAAAGTCCAATGTATGAGAATAGAAAATTAAAGTGGCTATCCGGCTTATTTTGCCTTTTTCTTGTCATTACATTATTGGGCTACATTAGGGCAGGTAAGTAGATAGTGACTGCCTACCTACTCTGCTGTCAGCCCCTCTCCCCTGGCTCAGAGCAGTCATGTGACTGCTCCTGCCATGATTTTGCTGCTTCCTGTGAGGTCACGACAGGGCAGGAGCTTGTCAACAGGCATCACAGCCGACGTCATGTAGCCGCCCTGCTGGGCAGGTACATGGCTCCGCAGTCTCCGCCCCCTCCCCACATTCCATAGTGCAAGGGTCACGCTGCATGCAGCTCCCGATGCTGCTGGCGGCATGCAGGCACTGGCCCCCATTACTGGACGTTGCCTGTGCTGGGGCTGTGCAGTCAGTGTTGTATATCAGATGACTGATTCACTGGTGCTGCGCAGATGGGAGCGCTGTGTACAGCTATGATCAGCCGCCGGACAATCAGAGGCCAGCAGCGGATCAGTGCAGTAGCTGTATGCAAAGCCAAACTCTGTATACAGCTATGATCTGCCAATCAGAGGCCAGCAGCAGATCACTGAAGAGGCTGCATAGAGAGCGCTTCCCTGCACAGCGCCCGGGAATCAGTCCTCTGATATAAAGCGCTGACTGCACGGCCCCTGCACCAGCAGCGATCAGCAATGAGAGGGCTGCGGCTGCAAGATTCAGGACACAGGGCACCGAGGGAACGAGGACAGGTGAGGAGGATTTGTGTTTTTGTTTTTTTTGGGGGTTTTTTTGTGTGTGAAGAATGGCAGACTAGTGGGCAATTCTACAGGAGAGAGCACTGCTACAAGAAGAGGAGCCCAAGAGGACATTACTATAGGATGGGCACTATGAAAGGGGACATTACTATATTATGAGGACAGGGGTGGGCACATTACTATAGTATGGCGACAGTGATGGGCACATTACTATAGTATGGGGATAGGGATGGGCACATTACTATAGTATGGGGATAGGGATGGGCACATTACTACATTATATGTGCGAGGGATGTGAGGTGATCTGTCACAGATGAGAGAAGCAGGATCACGGCTCTGTACTACCAATGATTGGAAATACAGAGCAGTGATATCTCATCTGTGCAGCACAATCCCCTCACATCCACCGCCAATATAATGTAGTAATGTGCCCATCTTTACTGGAGTGATGAGGTCAGTGCTGGGGCAGAATAGTGACAGCCATTGAGTGTGCACAGGGCGGGGCTGGACAGTGAGGGCGGGCGGGGCCAGCTCTGACTGTGAAGTTTGGCATAAGAATTGTCATGTTAGGTTGAGCTGCATGTAAACAAAGAGCTGCAGAGAATAAAGTGATAATTCAAGAGGAACAAAAGTTAGAAAACAAAAAAGTAATGTAGGGATGTTTTATATGACAATACAGCACAGATTAGCTTAAAATATGTTTTGGAGTTTGTCGGGCAACTCCTTTAACCTAGAACGTAAAGGTCATAAAGAAAAAATAATCAAACCGCGGGCATTGCTGTATTGGATCGTCACACCTCACTCAAAAAAATTCAATAAAAAAAAGTGATCAAATACCCTCGGAGTACATCAAAATAGTACCAATGATTAAAAAAAAGCTCTCCATGCAAAAAAACCCCCAAGCTCTTAGACATGGAGAAATAAAGTTACAGGTTTTCGAAAATGGTTATGCAAATGGATGTGGGTGTAATTTATTTTCAGCACCAATTTTATGGACTTTAAGAAGGGGCGTGGCTCTCAGGGGCCTCTGGGGCGCGGCTCTCGGGGGCCTCTGGGGCGTGGCTCTCGGGGGCCTCTGGGGCGCGGCTCTCAGGGGCCTCTGGGGCGCGGCTCTCGGGGGCCTCTGGGGCGCGGCTCTCGGGGGCCTCTGGGGCGTGGCTCTCGGGGGCCTCTGGGGGCGTGTCTTTAGGCTGCTTGACATAATTACCATCTGAGCCTCACCTCTTTTAGTAAATACAATAAATATAGTACCAAATAAAAATTCCTGTATCTAGTACCATATGGTGGATTACCCCCCCCCCCTTTAAAAACCGGAGTACTCCGGGCAGCAGGGGGAATAAAACTAAAGTAGGAGCCGGTCACTCTTGATCTGATGAAAGGTCTTGTTTAAAAAGCAGTGCAGTATCTAAACTTCATCCCATTTGTCACTGCCCCTTGCGCGCGGACTCTTCCTGACCGGCGGCGGTCTGCACAGCACTTCTGCATAATTAAGCTGTCTATCTTGCCAGAAATCCAATTGATGCTTGCGGCGCTCGGCTCATACCTGTAGTCATTTTCTTGAGCTCCGGTATGCTTTGAATTATTTGCTTCGTAAGGCTGGGATATTTATATTCTGGGATTAGCTGATGATGCATTCATTATAAATATACTGAGCCCCCGTCACTTCTAGCATCTCATCATTCATAATCTTTCCTTAAAGTTACCCTCCAGTTAAGAATTGGACAATAAATGCCTAAAACATTGTCCAAATACCCGCTGAGCATCATTGTTTTCCCATCTTTCTGGCATGGCTATGATTCCAAGTCTCATATCTGTAGTATAACTGCAAGCTTCTCAGTCGACTCCATTGCATGCTACTATTTTGCAATCCTGGATGTTCCCCCATGGGTGCGGCTGGTGCAGCCAACAGAAAGGGGTAAGGTCTCATGCTATAAAAGCACAGCATGTATAGTCCAGCCTGAGATACAACCCAACTAAAATCGGGGTGAAATGTCTGACTGTAGAACAACCGTTTACGTCACTCAGGTGCTCCAGCTCAGCTACTATTGAAGTGAAGAGGAGCTGAGCTGCAATACCTGAGAATGGCCACTACACATTGGATGGCACTGTGCTGTTTGGGTTCTGTATGCTGTGCTTGTCATGGGGTCCTTCTCCGATATCCCACAATCAACAGCGAGAGATGAGTGAAAAATCCAAAGAACATTTGTTCCAAGCAAAATCAGACTGTCCATAAAAATAATCCACCACACAAAGGGTAAAATAGTCCAGTAGTGGGATAAATGTCCCGGGGAGGAGTCCCAATCATCCAGCAGTCCGTTTCCAGGCAAATGGGGTGCTGCCTGTAGCTGCAGCTTCTCCCCCAGGGGATCAATCTTCTTCCTTGTCTCTTGAAGTTCTCCCATAGACTGACCAATCTCCCAGGTAAGTAGAGAGCTTAGGTGGATCCCAGGCCGCCCTCCCCCACACTTAGGTTAATCACCCCTTGCCGGGCTTTTGTTCCTAACTTAACAGGACAATGTACACAGAGTGGACAGAGCACCACGCCCAAAATACGAACCCACACAAAACCACACACAACCCCCCCCCCATATTCCACCATCACAGTGCACACTTAGCTGCCAACAGCTGATTGGTGGGTGTGACGTGTGTTGGGTTTCTACCAATCTGATATTGATGGATCAAGAATTTAGGCCTGGACAATCCATTTAACCACCTCTAATGTAATCTGATCTGTGTAGCCCCCTTTATAATCATTGTATGATCAGGAGGCGTCCGACCTCTGGGACTGCTGCTGCTGAAGGGTCCATCACATGGTCACACTTTTGGTCTGATCTGTGCGCTCGCCCAGGCTTCTATCTGAGGCCGCTTTTCACCTGACAGCGCGAGATAGATGGATATAACCGATATCTGAATTCTGTATCTAAAGCAGCACACATTCTGTTACAGATCGAAAGGAAGGAGCGGAAGAGCAGCTGCGATACCTTCTATGAGGTCATGTGCTTAGAAAGCGAGTCAGAACGAGAGAGGAGGAAAACGACTGCAAGTCCCTCAATCCGGCTCTCGCAGTGCGGACCGCAAGGCACCAACATACCCTCACCACCAGAGGACGATGAGGAAGAAGGTGAGCTCACGAGCCTCGTCTACCAGTCTAAGGCTCCATTTACACATTAGTCTTTGTATGCCAAAGCCAAGAGTGAAACTTTCAGAGAAAAACTGTAATTGAAGATTGACCCTTGTTCTGTGTTTTGCAGACACTCCTGGTTTTGGCAAATACTGATTTATACCATGTCTTGAAAGCGTTCTTGTGCTTCAGTAGTGACCTTTGTAATTGACCTAATATTTACTTTGCTTACTGTCTTTTAAAAGAACCTGTCAGGTGCAATATGCACCCAGAACCACGAGCAGTTCTATGTGCATATTGCTAATCCTTGCTTAAGCGTCCCTGTTTCTAGTAACATACATAGAGATCTTTAGAAAAAGTATTTCTAAAGATCCTCTATAATATGTTAATGAGCGCAGGGACTAGTCGCAAGGGTGTTAATTCCTGCGCTCATTCCGCTCTCTTAACATGTTAGTACACCCACAGGGGCGAGCTAACATCCTATTCAATGCTCATTGCCCAGCGTCATCAGTAGTGACACGCGTACCTCTCTCCGTTATCGCCACCTCTCAGACGTCAAGCTTAGGCTCAATGCGCATGATCATAAGTCACCGCACTTCCGGTTATGTGCATTAGACATCTCTGAAGCCAGGACACATACACCCGGCTTCATTGTGCATATGACCGGAAGTGCTGGGACTTCTGATCATGTGTCTGAGAGGTAGCGACAATGGACATGGGTACATGCGTCACCACCGATGACGCTGGTAAATGCGCACTGAATAGGATGTTAGCACGCCCCCGATTCCCGCAAGGAAAATGCAAATGAGCAGACACTGACAAGGATGTCTGTGACCAGGTTGTTAAAATGAGAAAACGGACGGCACTTCCTAACAGACAAGTGTGAACAGGTGCAAACTGAATATGAAATATACTCCCATAAATATACAGATGCTAAGGTATGCACTCAATATAGGAAATCAATTTAAAAAATTGTGACACTTGGCGCATAAAAAAGGCCAGTTTTACGTGAGCCCAGCAGCCAGCGTCAAGGCGTATCTTTTTGTGACTAGGTTGTTGGCACCCGCACAACATCACAGAGAATAAGTCATCGTTTTGTTGTGCACACGTTGCTTTTTTTTCCGCGCGGAAAAAAACGCACCCTCTGGCAGAGGGGAGAATTGTAAACAATGCTTTTTGAGAAACAACGCATCGAAAACGCATGCGTTTTTCATGCGTTTTTCATGCGTTTTTCATGCGTTTTTCATGCGTTTTTTTAGGTGCGTTTTTTAAGACTTGTCAGTGATAATAAAGTTGGTTGAACACAGACCTTTGGAAAAAAAAACCTGTGATGTCATTTCCTTCTCCACATTCTGTTTGGATAAATGGGAGGGCTTGGAATGGAAGGAGCACCATTTGAATTTTGGAAAAGTTGAAATAAACTTCGCGCACCAAGCCCCTTAGGTACCTATACGTCAGAAAACCCCCACAAGTGACCCCATTTTGGAATCTGCACCCATCAAGGATTTTATTCAGGAGTATATTAAGCATTTTGAATCCACAGCTACTTCACCCAAAATGTTGCTGTAGCAACAATATTCTCACTTTTAGGCCCGCTTCACATGTCAGTGAAAAACACTGACGTTTTTCACTGGCGTGTAAAACACGCACATGTCCCTCCGTGTGCCGTGAATCACGGCACACGTGGGTTGTCTAAGTGCAATCCGGGCTCCGTTCTCCGTGGCCCGTGATTGCACTTAGAGATTAACTCACCTGCACCCGCTCCCGCTCTCCATGGTGCTGATCGCTCCCGCGGTGCAGCATCCGGCCGGCGCTGACCCCCGCAGCAGCTGCTTCCGGGTCGGCTGTGTCGTGCATCATGAATATGCGCGACAATAATGAGCCGGCACAGAAGGAACAGGGAGGACGGGCTGCAGAGGACATCGCTGGAGCCGGGTGAGTTAAAATGTTTTTTATTTTAAAAGCACGTTTTTTTCTGGCACGTGTTTCACGGATCACACCACTGCGTGGTCCGTGGGACATCAGTGATGCCAGAAAAAAATGGACATGTCTCCGTGCGGCAATCACGCACACGCGGGTACGCCGCATGGAGACACGTGCAGTGAAAAATCACTGACGTGTGAGCAGACCCATTCATTATAATGGGTCTGCGTATGTCAGTGATCCTGGTACGTTTAAAAAAAAGCACAAACGTCCCAGAATCACTGACGTGTGAAAGGGGCCTAAGGCTATGTGGCCATGATCCAGCGACGCGGCGTCTAGTACACAGTGCCAGCCTTCCTGCAGCTGCCCATGCCCACGATTTGGGTTCAGGCTGCTGTGGAGCTCTATGCTACCTGCAGAGAACACTCTCGTCTCCGCAGCATAAATTGACATGCTGAGGCTCGGGAAGCCACGCTACCGGTCAGTTTATGCTGCGGAGAAAAGAAGCACAGTGGGCATGGGATCTCCAAAAATCCTTCCACTGTGCTTCTACTGCACAACGCAGCGTTATGGACGCAGGGAAAACACTCAGCGCCCATAACGCTGCAAACCCTGATTGTGGACACACAGCCTAAAAAGCGTCAATGGATGAAGGGATGTCAAATATATAGAACGTCCTACCCCCGCCTGCATATTCTAAGCTGGCACCTTTAGTACCTTTCATGTGGCACTAAAGGGTGCCTAGCTTAGTATTTATCCAATAAAAATGAAAAAAATGGCGTGGGGTCCCCCCTATTTTTGATAGCCAGTCAGGGTAAAGCAGACAGCTGTAGCCTGCAAACCACAGCTGGCAGCTTCATCTTGGCTGGTGATCAATTTGGAGGGCTCCCCATGTTTTTTTTTTTATTTTTAAATAAAGAATAAAAAAAAAAATAACGTGGGGTCCCCCCAAATTAGATCACCAGCCAAGGTGAAGCTGACAGCTGGGGTCTGGTATTCTCAGGGTGGGAAGAGCCATGGTTATTGGACTCTTCCCAGCCTAAAAATAGCAGGCCGCAGCCGCCCCAGAAGTGGCGCATCCATTAGATGCGCCAATCCTGGCGCTTCGCCCCAACTCATCCCGCGCCCTGGTGCGTTGGCAAACGGGGTAATAAATGGGGTTGATACCAGATGTGTAATGTCACCTGGCATCAAGCCCAGCAATTAGTGATGTCACGGCGTCTATCAGATACCCGACATAACTAATTGACAGTAAACAAAAGCAAAAAAAGACAACAAAAAATGTTTTATTAGAAAAAACACTCCCCAAATCATTCCCTTGTTCTCCAATTTAATAAAAAAAAATGGGTCCGCAGAAATCCATATGGATGTCCCACGTCGCCTCTGGACCTTCTAGAATATGGGGGCACGTTCAGGAAACGTATCCCCCATTTTCTAGGAGGGCAGACCCTCCATTTGAGGAGAGTGGGTGCAAAAATCTGCACCCACTCTCCCCGGGTCACAGCTGCAGACTGCGAGCAGCCAGCACAGCTCACACTGAACACTGTGCTGGCTGTCAGCTGCTCTGCACATGTGACCGGCCAGCGTGCACTGAAGGAGGAGGAGGAGGGGGCCGCGGGGGATCAGCGCTGCGACCGGACAGGTATGTATGACACCGGGGGGAATAGGGGGTGAACGGGCAGGGCCTGGGGGGCATTTTTCTGTCGCATGTGTTATTGCACATGCGACAGAAATCATAGGAGCAGGGCGGCCGGTGCGCTACTGTGCGCGCGGCCATGTTGGATTTTCGGGAGGGGGGTCGGGGGTCGGGGCGGGCACTTTGGCGACACCGGGGGCTTTGCCAGGAAGTGAGGTCAATAGGAAGCCTCTTGACCTCACTTCCAGGTAAATGCCTGCGTTCTGGCGTGCCGACAAAGGCCGCGGACCGCAACAAAAAAGCAGGTCCATGCGTTGTGGCTGCGTTCTGACCCCACATCATTGATTTCAATGGGGGAGAGAACGCAGCCACAACGCACAAAAGAAGTGACATGCTGCTTTTCTTTCCGCACCGATTTTTGGCATCCAAAACGCTGCGGAAAGAAACGCAGCATGTGCACTGATTTTTCAGCTTTCCCATACACTTTGCTGGGAAAGCTGAACGCATGCAATTTGCCACTGAAACGCTGCGGTTCAAAACGCAGCGTTTCCGCGGTAAAAAACGCATCGTGTGCACACAGCCTAAGTCCCGTACAAAAACCCTCTAAACCTTTTTTTTTTTTTTTTTTTCTTTTCCTTTTTAATAAATTGAAGTAACAGTTAACAAATAATGACAAGAAGAACAATCCAAGGATTACAAAATCAGAAGTGAGGAAAGACTTGGTAGAAATGTGAAACAGTTACTTTTCCCAAGAAGTCTGATTCATCTTTATATTGTGGGTTCTGGCTTCTGTACAACAAAGCCCTTCCTGGGCCATATCTGGAGGAAGTTCCTTCTTGTACGGGAGAAACTTTGATAGGAAAGAAACCAAAGCAGATGACTTGGTAACAATCACTCAAGTTGGTGCGTATGGATTCGCAGGAACAGATCCATCAGCTGCGTCCGTAATCTGCGGTCGTTAGATGGGAGCTCTGAGAGCCACGTCTCACCTGACGGCATGCATTCCTCTTTTTGATCAGCCAGCCTGGCGTGATGTCATCGTTGTTGCGTGACGGACATGTAACCTCGCGCTGGGCCGGCCAATCAAAAGAAGAGCCGCGGATGCAATCGGGTAAGAAATGGTTCACTGTGCTCCCATCTAGCTGCCGCAGATCACCATTGTGGCCACTGGACTGGGTACCGTAAATAGATATCCACCAACTCTACTTAATAAGTATGACTATGGGAAATGATTTAAAGGGTTTGTCCAATGAACAAAATTGATTTTAATCAATAGATCTTGGAATAAGTTGTTCCACAATTAGATATGTTAAAGAATGATGTTCCTGTGCTGAGATCTTATATGTGTGTCCCTGCTATGTACTGTGTAATGGCCGTGTCTGACCGTACAGGGACATGGTCTGATCATACCACAGCTCCTGTGCTGAGATCTTATATATGTGTCCCTGCTGTGTACTGTGTAATGGATGTGTCTGACCGTACAGTGACATGGTCGTCTGATCATACCACATCTCCTGTGCTGAGATAATATATATGTGCCCCTGCTATGTGCTGTGTAATGGATGTGTCTGACCTACAGGAACATGGTCTAATCACACCACATCTCCTGGGCCACAGAGGAAACAAATGAGTATAAAGACCTCACAGCATGGGATCACAGCTGGATTGTTTTTGTGAGATAAAACATTTCCCTGCCTAATTTTTTAAATATATTTTACCTCACAGAAAGTAGCAGCTATGATCCCATGCTGTGCTATCTGTATACTGTGTTGTGTCCACCTCCGACTCAGGAGCTGTGATATGATCAGACCATGGTCAGACACAGCCATTACACAGTACACAGCAGGGACACATAGATAAGATTATCTCGGGACAGAAAATTATACTTCAGCACATCCAATTGTAAATTATATCATTATTCCTATATCTATTGATTAACCTCTTAACGACTGCGGGCAGTAATCTTACCTCCTAGCGGTCATAGTGTTACTGCCCGCGGTCTGCTGCAATCAGTGATCGGCGCACATATCAGCTGATTTGTACAGCTGACAAGTGTGCCTGCCAGGCACGAGTGGAATAGTTATCCACCCGTGCCTTTTAACCTGGCGCTGTCAATATGTGACAGCGCCATTTTAATGGCGATAACGGTAATTATTTACTCACGGTCGATACCAGAAGTCACGTGGCGTGATCACGTGACTTCCAGTGGTTGCCATGGTAGCACAGAGTCATGTGATGACTCCTGCAGCTCATATATGACTCACTTTCTGCCTCACACTGCTGAGACCTAGGTGAGACGCAAAATGAGCAGATCTGGTGTTCACAGCTGTGTAGCTGTGATCAGCAGATATGGCAGAGCGATCAGACTGCTGATCCATATAGGCCCCTAGGGGACCTAGTAAAATAAAAAAAAAGGTTAAAAAAAAGTTTTAAAAAATTTAAAAAAAACTAAGTTCAAATCACCCCCCTTTCACCCCATTGAAAATTAAAAAGTTAAAAAAATAAAAAATATACACACATTTGGTATGACCGCATTCAGAAATGCCCTATCTATCAAAATATAAGATCAATTAATCTGGTAAATGGCACAGCGGCAAAAAAAATTCCAAACTCCAAAATTGTTTTTTGGTCGCCACAAATTTTGCGCTAAATGCAATAACAGGTGATCAAAATGTAGCATCTGCGCAAAAGTGGTACCGTTTAAAACGTCAGCCCAAGTCGCAAAAAAATAAGTTGTCACTGAGCCATAGATCTCGAAAATTGAGAACGCTACGGGTCACGGAATATGGCGTAAAACGTACGCCACTTTTTTTGGACAAACTTCTGATTTTATTAACCCCTTAGATAAAAGTAAACCTATTCATGTTTGGTATCTACAAACTCGCACCGACCTTAGGTATCACATTCATATAGTGAACCCAGTAAATAAAATATCTCAAAAACAGTAGTGCTATCGCACTTTTTTTTTACAATTTTTTTTCGCATTTGGAATTTTTTTGTTGTTTTCCAGTACACTATATGGTAAAACTCATGGTTTCATTTAAAATTATAGCTTGTGCCGCAAAAAATGAGCCCTCACATGACAATATTGACTGAAAAATAAAAAAGTTATGTCTCCTGGAAGAAGAATTGCAAAAAAAAAAAACAAACGGAAAGCGAAAAATCAGCCGGTCGTGAAGGGGTTAAAATATATATATATATTTATCTCTCCCCCCCCCCCCCCGCCATTGGGCGACTCCTTTATTGGATAAAAATGTTGTCCAAGGGATCTCTTTTATATGAGGGATTACCCATTTCATTACCTGATTGTCTAAGTAAGGCTATGTGCACACGTTGCTTTTTTTTCAGCGCGGAAAAAAACGCACCAGGGGAGAATTGTAAACAATGCTTTTTGAGAAAAAGGCATCGAAAACTCATGCGTTTTTCATGCGTTTTTCTAGGTGCGTTTTTTAAGACTTGTCAGTGTTAATAAAGTTGGTTGAACACAGACCTTTGGAAAAAAAAACCTGTGATGTCATTTCCTTCTCCACATTCTGTTTGGATAAATGGGAGGGCTTGGAATGGAAGGAGCACCATTTGAATTTTGGAAAAGTTGAAATAAACTTCGCGCACCGAGCCCCTTGGGTACCTATATGTCAGAAAACCCCCACAAGTGACCCCATTTTGGAATCTGCACCCCTCAAGGATTTTATTCAGGAGTATATTAAGCATTTTGAATCCACAGCTACTTCACCCAAAATGTTGCTGTAGCAACAATATTCTCACTTTTAGGCCTGTTTCACACATCAGTGAAAAACACTGACGTTTTTCACTGGCGTGTAAAACACGCACATGTCCCTCCGTGTGCCGTGAATCACGGCACACATGGGTTGTCTAAGTGCAATCCGGGCTCTGTTCTCCGTGGCCCGTGATTGCACTTAGAGATTAACTCACCTGTGCCTGCTCCCGCTCTCCATGGTGCTGATCGCTCCCGCGGTGCAGCATCCGGCCGGCGCGGACCCCCGCAGCAGCTGCTTCCGGGTCGGCTGTGTCGCACATCATGAATATGCGCGACAATAATGAGCCGGCTCAGAAGCAGCAGGCTGCACGGGCTGCAGAGGACATCGCTGGACGCCGGGTGAGTTAAAGAAGGGAATTTTGTTACTTACCGTAAATTCCTTTTCTTCTAGCTCCTATTGGGAGACCCAGACGATTGGGTGTATAGCACTGCCCTCCGGAGGCCACACAAATCAATTACACTAAAAAGTGTAAGGCCCCTCCCCTTCTGGCTATACACCCCCAGTGGGATCACTGGCTCACCAGTTTTAGTGCAAAAGCAAGAAGGAGGAAAGCCAATAACTGGTTTAAACAAATTCACTCCGAAGATACGTCGGAGAACTGAAAACCATTCAACATGAACAACATGTGTACCCGAAAAACAACCAAAAATCCCGAAGGACAACAGGGCGGGTGCTGGGTCTCCCAATAGGAGCTAGAAGAAAAGGAATTTACGGTAAGTAACAAAATTCCCTTCTTCTTCGGCGCTCCATTGGGAGACCCAGACGATTGGGACGTCCAAAAGCTGTCCCTGGGTGGGTAAAGAAATACCTCATGTTAGAGCTGCAAAGACAGCCCTCCCCTACGGGGAGGCAACTGCCGCCTGCAGGACTCTTCTACCTAGGCTGGCGTCCGCCGAAGCATAGGTATGCACCTGATAATGTTTGGTGACAGTGTGCAGACTCGACCAGGTGGCTGCCTGGCACACCTGTTGAGCCGTAGCCTGGTGTCGTAATGCCCAGGACGCACCCACGGCTCTGGTAGAATGGGCCTTCAGCCCTGATGGAACCGGAAGCCCAGCAGAACGGTAGGCTTCAAGAATTGGTTCTTTGATCCATCGAGCCAGGGTGGCTTTGGAAGCCTGCGACCCTTTGCGCTTACCAGCGACAAGGACAAAGAGTGCATCCGAGCGGCGCAGGGGCGCCGTGCGGGAAATGTAGATTCTGAGTGCTCTCACCAGATCCAACAAATGTAAATCCTTTTCATACCGATGAACTGCATGCGGATAAAAGGAAGGCAAGGAGATATCCTGATTAAGATGAAAAGAGGATACCACCTTAGGGAGAAACTCCTGAATGGGGCGCAGCACTACCTTGTCCTGGTGGAACACCAGGAAAGGAGCCTTGGATGACAGCGCTGCTAGTTCGGACACTCTCCGAAGAGACGTGACCGCTACCAGAAAGGCCACTTTCTGTGAGAGTCGAGAAAGTGACACATTCCTCAGAGGCTCGAAGGGCGGCTTCTGGAGAGCAACAAGGACCTTGTTTAGATCCCACGGATCTAACGACCGCCTGTACGGAGGTACGATATGACAAACCCCCTGCAGGAACGTGCGCACCTGAGAAAGTCGTGCTAGACGCTTCTGAAAAAACACGGATAGTGCCGAGACTTGCCCTTTAAGGGAGCCGAGCGACAAGCCCTTTTCCAACCCAGATTGCAGGAAGGAAAGAAAAACAGGTAACGCGAATGGCCAGGTAGATACTCCTTGTGCAGAGCACCAGGATAAGAAAATCTTCCACGTTCTGTGGTAGATCTTAGCAGTAGTGGACTTCCTAGCCTGTCTCATGGTGGCCACGACCCCTTGGGATAATCCTGAAGACGCTAGGATCCAGGACTCAATGGCCACACAGTCAGGTTCAGGGCCGCAGAATTCCGATGGAAAAACGGCCCTTGGGACAGTAAGTCTGGACGGTCTGGTAGTGCCCACGGTTGGCCGACCGTGAGATGCCACAGATCCGGGTACCACGACCTCCTCGGCCAGTCTGGGGCGACGAGTTTGACGCGGCCGCAATCGGATCTGATCTTGCGTAACACTCTGGGCAAGAGTGCCAGAGGTGGAAACACATAAGGGAGCCGGAACTGCGACCAATCTTGCACTAAGGCGTCTGCCGCCAGAGCTCTTTGATCGCGAGACCGCGCTATGAAGGTCGGGACCTTGTTGTTGTGCCGAGACGCCATTAGGTCGACGTCCGGCACACCCCAGCGGCGGCAGATTTCCTGAAACACGTCCGGGTGAAGAGACCATTCCCCTGCGTCCATGCCCTGGCGACTGAGGAAGTCTGCTTCCCAGTTTTCTACGCCCGGGATGTGAACTGCTGATATGGTGGATGCTCTTTCCTCTACCCACATCAGAATCCGCCTGACTTCCTGGAAGGCTTGCCGACTGCGTGTCCCTCCTTGGTGGTTGATGTATGCCACCGCTGTGGAGTTGTCCGACTGAATTCGGATCTGTTTTCCTTCCAGCCACTGCTGGAAGGCTAATAGGGCAAGATACACTGCCCTGATCTCCAGAACATTGATCTGAAGGGTGGATTCCTGCTGAGTCCACGTCCCTTGAGCCCTGTGGTGGAGAAAAACTGCTCCCCACCCTGACAGACTCGCGTCTGTCGTGACCACTGCCCAAGATGGGGGCAGGAATGATCTTCCCTGCGATAATGAGGTGGGAAGAAGCCACCATAGCAGAGAATCCTTGGCCGTCTGAGAAAGGGAGACTTTCCTGTCTAGGGAAGTTGTCTTCCCGTCCCATTGGCGGAGAATGTCCCATTGAAGTGGACGCAGATGAAACTGCGCGAACGGGACTGCCTCCATTGCTGCCACCATCTTCCCTAGGAAGTGCATGAGGCGCCTTAAGGGGTGCGACTGACCCTGAAGGAGAGACTGCACCCCTGTCTGTAGTGACCGCTGCTTGTCCAGCGGAAGCTTCACTATCGCTGAGAGAGTATGAAACTCCATGCCAAGATACGTTAGTGATTGAGTCGGTGCCAGGTTTGACTTTGAAAAGTTGATGATCCACCCGAAAGTCTGGAGAGTCTCCAGCGCAACATTCAGGCTGTGTTGGCATGCCTCTTGAGAGGGTGCTTTGACAAGTAGATCGTCCAAGTAAGGGATCACCGAGTGTCCCTGAGAATGCAAGACTGCTACCACTGCCGCCATGACCTTGGTGAAAACCCGTGGGGCTGTCGCCAGACCAAATGGCAGAGCTACGAACTGGAGATGGTCGTCTCCTATCACGAAACGTAGGAAACGTTGGTGCTCTGTAGCAATCGGCACGTGGAGATAAGCATCTTTGATGTCTATTGATGCAAGGAAATCTCCTTGAGACATTGAGGCAATGACAGAGCGGAGGGATTCCATCCGGAACCGCCTGGCGTTCACATGCTTGTTGAGCAGCTTTAGGTCCAGAACAGGACGGAACGAGCCGTCCTTTTTTGGAACCACGAAGAGATTGGAGTAAAAACCTTGCCCTTGTTCCTGCAGAGGAACAGGGATCACCACTCCTTCTGCTCTTAGTGAGCACACCGCCTGCAGAAGGGCATTTGCTCGGTCGGGATGTGGGGAGGTTCTGAAGAACCGAGGAGGAGGATGAGAACTGAATTCTATCCTGTACCCGTGAGACAAAATGTCTGCTACCCACCGGTCTTTGACCTGTGGCAGCCAAATGTCGCAAAAGCGGGAGAGCCTGCCACCGACCGAGGATGCGGAGGGATGAGGCCGAAAGTCATGAGGCAGCCGCCTTGGAAGCGGTTCCTCCGGTTGTTTTCTTGGGGCGTGAATGAGCCCGCCAGGAATCTGAGCTCCTTTGCTCCTTCTGAGTCCCTTTGGACGAGGAGAATTGGGTCTTGCTGGAGCCTCGAAAGGACCGAAACCTCGACTGCCACTTCCTCTGTTGAGGTTTGCTCGATCTGGGCTGGGGTAAGGAGGAGTCCTTACCCTTGGACTGTTTAATGATCTCAGCCAATTGCTCACCAAACAGTCTGTCTCCAGATAGTGGCAAGCTGGTTAAACATTTCTTGGAAGCAGAATCTGCTTTCCATTCCTTTAACCACAAGGCTCTGCGCAAAACCACAGAGTTGGCAGACGCCATTGAGGTACGGCTCGTAGAGTCCAGGACAGCGTTGATAGCGTAAGTCGCAAACGCAGACATTTGCGAAGTTAGGGACGCTACTCGCGGCACTGCTGGACGTATGATAGAGTCCACTTGTGCCAGGCCAGCTGAAATAGCTTGGAGTGCCCACACGGCCGCGAATGCTGGAGCAAACGACGCGCCGATAGCTTCATAGACAGACTTTAACCAAAGGTCCATCTGTCTGTCATTGGCATCTTTAAGTGAAGCCCCATCTTCCACTGCAACTAAGGACCTAGCCGCAAGCCTGGAGATTGGGGGGTCCACCTTTGGACACTGGGTCCAGCGTTTGACCACGTCAGGGGGAAAGGGATAACGTGTATCCTTAACACGTTTGGAGAAACGCTTATCTGGATAAGCATGATGTTTCTGGACTGATTCTCTGAAGTCAGAGTGGTCCAGAAAAGTACTCAATTTACGCTTAGGATACCGGAACTGGAACTTCTCCTGCTGTGCAGCTGCCTCCTCAGCAGAAGGGGCTGGGGGAGAAATATCCAACAGTCTATTGATGGCCGCTATAAGGTCATTTACCATAGCGTCACCATCAGGGGTATCTAGATTGAGAGCGGTGTCAGGAGTAGATTCCTGATCACCCACCTCTGTCTCCTCATACAGAGGCTCGTCTCGCTGAGACCCTGACCAGTGTGATGACGGCGAGGGTCTTTCCCAGCGAGCCCGCTTAGGCTGCCTGGGACTGTCATCCGAGTCAGAGTCTTCAGCCTGTGATGCCTGGGACCCCCTTGAAGTACGGATTAGTTCCAACTGAGGGGGACCGGGGAGCATAGACACAGCAGTGTCCATGGTCTGAGAAACTGGCCTGGACTGCAAGGTTTCCAGGATTTTTGTCATAGTCACAGACATCTTATCAGCAAAAACTGCAAATTCTGTCCCCGTCACCGGGGCAGGGTTCACAGGCGTCTCTGCCTGGGCCACTACTACCATAGACTCTGGCTGACGAAGTGGCACAGGGATTGAACATTGCACACAATGGGGGTCATTGGAACCTGCCGGTAGATTAGCCCCACATGCGGCACAAGCAGTGCGTACCGCCTGTGCCTTGGCACCCTTGCGTTTTGCGGATGACATGTTGTTGTCTCCTCAGAGCAATGAGGGTATAAGCCAAGAAGCGACTGTACAGTGCAATATAAATATATATGGTACCGAGAAAAAATGCACCAAATAACACTGTGGCACTAGTGGGGCCAGCACTTATGTGCAGCTTACCGCCCGCATAAACGCGGGTGTGTGGTCGCCAGAGTCCCTTGTCTGAGTCCCCCAGAGCCTGTGTCCGTTCTCCAGCCAGACTGCATGCAGGAATGGCTGCCGGCGTCCTGTGGAGAGGGGCGGGCCCTGGGCGTGTTGAGACCAAGAGCGGGAAACTTGCGTCCCCACTGTGCCCAGTGAGAGGGCTGGAGCATGTAAATAAGGCTCCAGCCCTCGGCGCTGCCTATTGCACAGCGTCTCTCCCTTTCCCTGATTGACAGGGTGGGGGCGGGAACGAACCGTAACTAGGCCGCAAAAGCCGGGGACTAGATTTATGAGCGCTGCCGCCGTAAAAGCGCGGGCAGCGCGAGTCCCCGGCGCACTACAAGTCCCAGCGCCGCCGCCGCTCCCGGAGCGGCCGGCGCGGTAGTTCCCAAGACAAAAATCACTCAGCTAAGCTGCAGTGACTCTAACCCGAGCGCGCAGCGCTAGTGCCCCCGGCGCACTAGCACACCCAGCAAGCCTGGAGTGTGCGTGGCCTGTCTGTGCGGGGACACAGAGTACCTGAACGTTGCAGGGCCTTGTCCCTGACTGTACTCAGCTCCTCCAGCAGGGTCTCTGGGTCTGTGGATGGAGCTCGGCCTCAGGGTTCGGGGGCCGGTAAGATCCCACTTCCACAGAGCCCCTCAGGGGGATGGGGAAGGAAAGCAGCATGTGGGCTCCAGCCTCCGTACCCGCAATGGGTACCTCAACCTTACAAACCGCAAGTGGGGTGAGAAGGGAGCATGCTGGGGGGGCCCTAGTATGGGCTCTCTTTTCTTCCATCCGATAGAGTCAGCAGCTACTGCTGACTAAACAGTGGAGCTATGCGTGGATGTCTGACCTCCTTCGCACAAAGCAGAAAACTGGTGAGCCAGTGATCCCACTGGGGGTGTATAGCCAGAAGGGGGGGGGGCTTACACTTTTTAGTGTAATTGCTCACAGGACGTGCGGTTCACCCCTGCATCACACCAGCACATGTTACCTGGACTCCCACCACTGTATCTCTAGGACCCCCTATCCAAACAAAATACGAGTGGAGTCTCAGCCAGTAAGTCATTTAAAACTAACAATGTTTTCCACTAAATGCTGACGAATGTGACCGCACCGTGGCTTCCCACCTCTGGTCCTTATGCACCATTTCAGTCCTCAATAGGATCACCATACCCAAATAAACCACTCTAGACGTCTGACCACGTCATAGACCAATCTACATATCATGGAATACTGAGGTGATGGCTCTTAGATAAAACCAGACCCTCTGCGTACGAATCGGTATCATTATACCATTTATTCAACACAAGGTTGAGACCCATATGCCTTGATAACAGTACTATCCGACATTGTCTACGCATAGAGTATCCTGACATTGATTACCCTGTAGTCCATAATCCTCACTACAGTTTAGCATTGGTCTTACAACGGTGTCCTGTGCACATTTATCTACTTCCAGTCCTTTCATCCTTGAGCCCGTCCGACCTGAAGAAGGCCAGATAGGCCGAAACGTTGAGATTGGCGGACTATTGTACAGCACTTTTTTGTCACACGTTTTTCACCACAAAATAAAAAGAAAAGGATTTTGATATCAGCTACATGTCTCTGACTTTCTGTGTCTCCAAGGGTGATAGTGAGTGTGCCGGAGTTTCCATTACTATACACCCAATCGTCTGGGTCTCCCAATGGAGCGCCGAAGAAATGATTTTTATTTTAAAAGCACGTTTTTTTCTGGCACGTGTTTCACGGACCACACCACTGCGTGGTCCTTGGAACATCAGTGATGCCAGAAAAAAATGGACATGTCTCCGTGCGGCAATAACGCACACGCGGGTACGCTGCACGGAGACACGTGCAGTGAAAAATCACTGACGTGTGAGCAGACCCATTCATTATAATGGGTCTGCGTATGTCAGTGATTCTGGTACGTAGAAAAAAGCACAAACGTACCAGAATCACTGACGTGTGAAAGAGGCCTAAGGCTATGTGGCCATGATCCAGCGACATGGCGTCTAGTACACAGTGTCAAGCCTTCCTGCAGAGATGTGAGTGTTGCCCACGTGGACCCGAACCGCAGCTGCCCATGCCCACGATTTGGGTTCAGGATGCTGTGGACTTTAGCTCTATGCTACCTGCAGAGAACACTCTCGTCTCCGCAGCATAAATTGACATGCTGAGGCTCGGGAAGCTGCGCCACCGGTCAGTTTATGCTGCGGAGAAAAGAAGCACAGTGGGCATGGGATCTCCAAAATCCTTGCACTGTGCTTCTACTGCACAACGCAGCGCTATGGACGCAGGGAAAACACTCAGCGCCCATAATGCTGCAAACCCTGATTGTGGGCACAAAACCTAAAAAGCGTCAATGGATGAATGGATGTCAAATATAAACGTTCCACCCCCCCCCGCCTGCATATTCTAAGCTGGCACCTTTAGTACCTTTCATGTGGCACTAAAGGGTGCCTAGCTTAGTATTTATCCAATAAAAGAAAAAAATGTCGTGGGGTCCCCCCTATTTTTTGATAGCCCAGTCAGGGTAAAGCAGACAGCTGTAGCCTGCAAACCACAGCTGGCAGCTTCATCTTGGCTGGTGATCAATTTGGAGGGCTCCCCAGGCTTTTTTTTTTTTTATTTATAAATAAAGAATTAAAAAAAAATAACGTGGGGTCCCCCCAAATTAGATCACCAGCCAAGGTGAAGCTGACAGCTGGGGTCTAGGTATTTCTCAGGCTGGGAAGAGCCATGGTTATTGGACTCTTCCCAGCCTAAAAATAGCAGGCCGCAGCCGCCCCAGAAGTGGCGCATCCATTAGATGCGCCAATCCTGACGCTTCGCCCCAACTCATCCCGCGCCCTGGTGCGTTGGCAAACGGGGTAATAAATGGGGTTGATACCAGATGTGTAATGTCACCTGGCATCAAGCCCAGCAATTAGTGATGTCACGGCGTCTATTAGATACCCGACATAACTAATTGACAGTAAACAAAAGCAAAAAAAGACAAACATTTTTTTTATTAGAAAAAACCACTCCCCAAATCATTCCCTTGTTCTCCAATTTAATCAAAAAATTAAAAAAAATGGGTCCGCAGAAATCCATATGGACGTCCCACGTCGCCTCTGGACCTTCTAGAATATGGGGGCACGTTCAGGGAACGTATCCCCCATTTTATAGGAGGGCAGACCCTCCATTTGAGGAGAGTGGGTGCCAAAAATCTGCACCCACTCTCCCCGGGTCACAGCTGCAGAGTGCCGAGCAGCCAGCACAGCTCTCTGAACACAGTGCTGGCTGTCAGCTGATCTGCACATGTGACCGGCCAGCGTGCACTGTGAAGGAGGAGGGGGCCGCGGGGGATCAGCGCTGCGACCGGACAGGTAAGGGGGAATACCGGGGGAATAGGGGGTGACCGGGCAGGGCCTGGGGGGCATTTTTCTGTCACATGTGTTATTGCACATGCGACAGAAATCATAGGAGCAGGGCGGCCGGTGCGCTACTGTGCTCGCGGCCATGTTGGATTTTCGGGAGGGGGTCGGGGGTCGGGGCGGGCACTTTGGAGACACCGGGGGCTTTCCTGGACTTTGCCAGGAAGTGAGGTCAACAGGAAACCTCTTGACCTCACTTCCAGGTAAATGCCTGCGTTCTGGCATGCCGACAAAGGCCGCGGACCGCAACAAAAAAGCAGCTCACTGCGGTGTAGCTGCGTTCTGACCCCACATCATTGATTCAATGGGGAGAGAACGCAGCTACACCGCACAAAAGAAGTGACCTGCTGCTTTTCTTTCCGCACCGATTTTTGGCATCCAAAACGCTGCGTTTAGAAACGCAGCGTGTGCACTGATTTTTCGGCTTTCTCATACACTTTGCTGGGAAAGCTGAAAGCATGCAATTTGCCACTGAAACGCTGCGGTTCTAAACGCAGCGTTTCCGCGGTAAAAAACGCAACGTATGCACACAGCCTAATGGCTTTCTGAGTCAAAAACAACCAATTTTTGACTCCATTTACGTGGTAGAACTACTTGGGCATGTATGCTGCGACGTCACCGCTCACAGCTGCAGCTGTGTCCCTGACATCACAGTGCTCGGTCATGTTTTTTTAATGTGATCACACACTGCGACCTAAGATGTAGCATAGCCAGGATTGTCATGGGACCTTGTGTACATTACGTCGGACCTGCAGCGGCGTTTTGGGGGTTAATACATTGGAGAAAGATCGTGGTTTTGTTTTTGTTTTTTTTTCTTAAAGTAAATAAAGGATTTTTCTGTGTGCTTTGTGTTTTTCTTTTTACTTACAGGGTTAGTAATGGGGGTTTCATAGAACCCTCCTCATTACTAACCTCAGGCTTGATGATAGCTGTGATTTCTCAAACAAAATCACAGCTGTCATTAACCTCTTATATTAACCCTATTGCCATTGCACCAGGACAATCGGGATGAGCTGGGTAAAGTGCCGGAATTGGCCTATCTAATGGATGCGACAATAATGCGGTGTCTGTGGGCTGCTATGTTTAGCCTGGGGGGTCCCAAATAACCATGGGCCTACCCAACCTGAGAATACCAGCCCCCAGCTGTCCACTTTATCTTGGCTGGGTATAAAAATAGGGCGGACCTCCTGGACGTGTTTTACATTTATTTAAATAATTTTAGAAAAGCCGCATGGGGTCCTTTTGTATTTTGATACACCGTCAAGATAACGCACACAGCTGGGGGCTGCAGCCTGTAGCCGTCTGCTTCATCTGTGCTGGGTATCAAAATACGGGAGACCCTATGCCATTTTTTCCAATTATTTATTTTTACATTCTACAACCAATAACAGATGCCAGCAGTATGACTGCAACCAATCACCGTCGCTGTCACAGAGGGTGGGCGGGGGGAAGCACTGAATATGCATGAGAGCTAATGAGTAGACTAAGAATTAGTGTGACAGCTGCACGGGAGGCTCGGTAAGTATAATTCTCCCGCTTCGCAGCCCCTTAACCTTTACTAGCACACAAGTTTGGGTCCCCATACACATATTGGGTTTGGTGTCCGTGCTTATGCTCTGGTTCAGTTCCAGTTCCAAACCAGAATGTATTTATTTTTTATTTATTTTTATTTATTTATTTATTTATTTATTTATTTATTTATTTTTTTAAGTTCGACCGAACTATTTGTGGGTTCGCCCATCTCAATCCACCTTTAAAAGAGTGATTATTTTTGGCTTATTTTGGCCTCCCATTTCAGCCACATTCCCTATGACTTGCATGTGACCCGACAATGCTACTGCAGGTCATGCAAAATTATGGCCAGTACCCACACGCTGGATTGCAAGAAGGACTCTCGAATTTTTTTTTTTCCCCCTTTCTTTTTTTTTTTTTTTTATATATATTTCCTGCCATTGTCCTGGTCTGGGTACATAAAAGGTAACCGGGTAAAGCTGGAGGCTGGTCCTTGCTCAGCTGGGATTTTAACCTTTTAAATGATTTTCTATCTTTGCATTGCATGTACTCCACTATTGGTGAATATATTTGATCCCTTGCTTTTTTTTCTGCTAAGGGCGACCCCTAAAGACTACAACCCCATCATTCTCCTGCGGATCTGTTTATCATCCATGCTGACCATGGGTTCTCCCTAGGGAGAGGCAAATACATTTTTGATGAGATTCGTGCAAAAGCCGCTTTGCAATAAATTACTAAAGTGCCAGATCACTTCTGGTGACTGATTTTGTATTTAGATCGGTGCCCTGTCTACCGCCCGTATTACGGATTTTCAGATGAGCTGCCGCAGCATAATCCTCTCAACGCTCAAAGCTTTCCATTTTATTGGCAGCTAGTAAAAGTGTGTTGTAGTTTTTAGCTGAACTGGCATCAAAAGTGCCCATCGCCCACATACTGACAATAAATCACCTTTTCAGGCACTTTACCTAATAGAAAATTAATTTGTAAAGAGTTCTTCCAGTTTCATGTTATGGAGTTATAGGAAATTAGATAAAAGGGTGTTTTTTTTTTTATCTTTTAGGAACAGTGCCACATTTGTCTGTGGACAGTACATGGTATTGCAACTCTGTCTCATTCATACAGTTTTCCTACTTCATTTCCCAGAGGAGCATTGCATGGCCTAGAAGTCTCCTTACACCCATGGCCTATAAGTCTCCTTACGCCCATGGCCTATAAGTCTCCTTACGCCCATGGCCTATAAGTCTCCTTACACCCCTGGCCTATAAGTCTCCTTACACCCATGGCCTATAAGTCTCCTTACACCCATGGCCTATAAATCTCCTTACACCCCTGGCCTATAAATCTCCTTACACCCCTGGCCTATAAGTCTCCTTACACCCCATGGCCTATAAGTCTCCTTACACCCATGGCCTATAAATCTCCTTACACCCCTGGCCTATAAGTCTCCTTACACCCATGGCCTATAAGTCTCCTTACACCCATGGCCTATAAGTCTCCTTACACCCATGGCCTATAAGTCTCCTTACACCCATGGCCTATAAGTCTCCTTACACCCATGGCCTATAAGTCTCCTTACACCCATGGCCTATAAGTCTGCTTACACCCATGGCCTATAAGTCTGCTTACACCCATGGCCTAGAAGTCTCCTTACACCTGCATGTCACTCTCCACAAGAAGAGACTTTACTCCTTAGACCTCATGTAATATGTGAGATCTGTATACAAAATACATGCGTCTATTCTTATTGGGCAAAGGTGAGCACTTCCCTAAAAATATACAAATAGGTCCAGAAATAGTTGAACACAAGTTTTGACATGTTAGATGCTTACCACAACATATTCAAGATCGTTATATAATAAACTAGAAGGTGGCTCGATTCTAACGTATCGGGTAGTCTAGAATGTGTATATAGGTCAGCAGATTGAATGGGTTGGATGTAATTTAGTATTCTTATAATTATTTATTGGTTTTAAAATGACAAACAACAGAAGGAACAGTTTTAATAGATGAGTCTAATGTTTAATGATGTCCATTGCTTGTTATGAAAGAAGGCCATGAACAGTGGAAAGTTAAGTAAAAATATGCTGATGCTGTGATGTGGCCCAATGCTGGTATGTGCCCCCATCGTGGTGCAGCCACCATCCTGACATGTGCCCCCATCCTGCGGGGTAATGTGTGTGGGGGGCGGAGTGCAGGGTGGGTGGAGCCGAGCGGGGCCATAGTGCTGAGGATGTCAGTGCTTGGGACAGGTGACTATTCGTGTGTGTGTGTTCAGTGTATACATGTGGAGGGCGGGGGGGGTGGAGCCGAGTGGGGTAATGTGTGCTGGGGGGCGGAGGCGAGTGGTGGGTATGTGTCGGCTGGGTTGCCGGTGTGGGCTCCCGGGGGTGCAGCACTCACCGGGGAGTCGGAGCTCCGTGTGGATGCAGGGAAAAATGTCGGGCGTCGTCCTGTCGGCCCGTAGTTCGTGCTGTTCAGTTAGCTGAGCCGTTGGTCGCAGGCTCTTTAGCGCGCGCGGTGTGTCGACAGTTGTCAATGCACTGGTGAGATTGGGAACTCAAAAAGGCCTAAACGTCCACAGAAGACAGAAGTGGTGGATGATGAGCATTCACCGCATTCACAACTTACACTATCCAGGAAATCTGTATCCAAGTCTGTCATAAACAGAAGACTTCATAAGAGCAAATAGAGGGTTCCTCACAAGGTGCAAACCATTAATGAGCCTTAAAAATAGAAAGGTCTGATTAGACTTTGCCAAAAAACATCTGAAGACGCCGCCCAGTTCTGGAAAAGCAGCAGAGGACAGATGAGACTTAAGATCAACGTCTACCAGAATGATGGGAAGAAGAAAGTCTGAAGAAGGCTTGGAACGGCACATGATCCAAAGCACAGCACATCCTCTGTAACACATGGCAAAGGCGGTGTGATGGTCAGGCATCCAGGGCTTCCAGTGACCCTGAAGCACTAGTGGTTATTGATGATATGACTGAAGACAGAATCAGCCGGATGAATTCTGAGGTGTACAGGGCGAGACTTTCCGCTCAGATTCCACCAAATGCAGAAAGGTTGATTGGATGGTGCTTCACAGAACGATAGACAATGACCCAAAACATCCTGCAAAAGCGACACAGGAGTTTAATGCAAAGAAGTGGAATATTCTGCAACGGCTGAGTCAATCACCAGATCTCAACCCCATTTCACCTTCTTATGACAAATTGTAAGGCAGTAAGATCAACAAACAAAAAACAACGAATGTCACTGCAGTAAAAGCCAGTAAACCCTCACAAAGGAGGAAACCAAGTGTTTGGTGACGTCCGAGGCTTCCAGACTTCATACCGTAATTGCCTACAAAGGATTTTCTGTAAAGGTTAATAGCAACTTAATAGCATTTTGAAGCCATGCAGTCACATGCCGACAATAAGATTAATTTTCTTCTGCCAGCAGCTTCTGGCTTTCAGTTAGAAGGGTCAGCTTCACCCTTAGCACTGAGTGACAGCCAGCTCTGCATTGATGCACTGATTAACCCCTTAACGACCGCCGATACGCCTTTTAACGGCGACAAATTAGGGTACTTCTTCCAAACCGCCGCTTTTTAACGGCGGTCGGAAAAAAGGGTCTAGCGCCCCCCCCAGAGTCGGAAAATTTCCAGGGTCTCAGCTGCCGGGGGTAGCTGAGACCCTGTAGATCATGATTCAGGCCGGTTTTTCTGGTCCCCGCTCACCTGATGACCGGAATATACCGTATACCGATGATCAGGTTACAGTAAATGGCAGCGCCGGTAAAAAATGATTTATTTCCCATCTGGCATAAACAAACATGTCAGAAGGGAGATAAATGTCCTCCCCGGTCCCCTCCGGTCCCCCGATGTCGCCAAAGTGCCCCCACCGAACCCCCCTTCCACGAACATCCAAGATGGCCGCGCCGCATTTCTCTGGTTTCTGTCGCGTGTGCTATGACACATACAACAGAAAACTGCTCCTCAGGCCCTGCCAGGTCACCCCCTATTCTCACCCCGGTGTTCCCCGTACCTGTCTCAGCTCTGATCCCCCGCGGCCCCCTCCTCCTTTACAGTGAACGCCGGTCACACGTGCAGAGCGCGGCTGTCAGCTCCGCTTCCTGCTTTGCTTTCAGAGACGCTGTGCTGGCTGCTCGCACTCTGCAGCTGTGACCCGGGGAGGGTGGGTGCAGATTCTTTGCACCCACTCTCCTCAAATGGAGGGTCTGCACTCCTAGAAAATGGGGGACACGTTCCCTAAATGTGCCCCCCATATTCTAGAAGGTCCAGAATCGCCGCAGAACTTTCACAATGGATTACAGGGACCCGATTTTTTTTTTTTTTTTTCAATAAATTGGTGAAAGAGGGAATATTTTGGGGAGTGTTTTTTCAAATACATTTTTTTTGTCAATTTTTTTTTTTTTTTTTATTACGGTCAATTAGTTATGTCTGGTATCAAATAGACGCCGTGACATCACTAATTGCTAGGCTTGATGCCAAGTGACATTACACATCTGGTATCAACCCCATTTATTACCCCATTTGCCACCGCACCAGGGCAACAGGAGGAGTTGGGGCAAAGCGCCAGGATTGGCACATCTAATGGATGCGCCACTTCTGGGGCGGCTGCGGCCTGCTGTTTTTAGGCTGGGGAGAGTCCAATAACCATGGCACTTCCCACTCTGAGAATACCAGACCCCAGCTGTCATCTTCACCTTGGCTGGTGATCTAATTTGGGCGAACCCCACGTTTGTTTTTTGTTTTTTTTTTTTAATTATTTATTTTTATTAATTACAAAAAAAACAGCTTGGGGAACCCTCCAAATTGATCACCAGACAAGGTGAAGCTGTCAGCTGTGGTTTGCAGGCTATAGCTGTCTGCTTTACCCTAGCTGGCTATCAAAAATAGGGGGGACCCCACGTCATTTATTTTAATTATTTTTTTTCTTTTTCGGCTAAATACAAGGCTAGGCATCCTTTAGTGCCACATGAAAGGCACTAAAGGGCGCCAGCTTAGAATATGCAGGGGGGTGGGACGTTATATATGTTTGACATCTATCCATTCATCTACTGTAGTATTTTAGGCTGTGTGCCCACAATCAGGGTTTGCAGCGTTTTGGGCGTGTTTTCCCTGCATCCATAGAGCTGCGTTGTGCAGTAGAAGCACAGTGGAAGGATTTTTAGAAATTCCATGCCCACTGTGCTTCTTTTCTCCGCAGCATACACTGATCTGTGGCACGGCTTCCTGAGCCTCAGCATGTCAATTTATGCTGTGGAGATGAGTGCTCTCTGCAGGTAGAATAGAGCTAACGTCCACAGCAGCCTGAACCCAAACGTGGGCATAGGCAGCTGCTTTCTCCCGTGGACAACACTTACATCTCTGCAGGAAGGCTGTCACTGTGTACTAGACGCCATGTCGCTGGATCATGGCCACATAGCCTAACAGAATATTGTTCCTGCAGCAACATTTTTGTGAAGTACCTGTGGATTCAAAATGCTTACTATACTCTTGAATAAAATCCTTGAGGGGTCCAGTTTCCAAAATGGGGTCACTTGTGGGGGGTTTCTGATGTATAGGTACCCAAGAGGCCCTGCTAATGTGACATGGTGCGCGCAATTTATATCAACTTTTCCAAAATTCAAATAGTGCTCCTTCCATTCCAAACCCTCCCATTTATCCAAACAGAGTTTTTTGGCCACATATGGGGTATCCCTGCGCTCACAAGAAATTGGATAACAACCTGTGGGGTCCACGTTTTGTGGTTGCCTCTTGAAAAAGTGAGAAATGTGATGCTAAAGAAACATTTTTGTGAAAAAAAATTAAAATTTTCAATATGGCAACCTAAGCTTATCAAATTCTGTGAAGTATTCGTGGATTCAAAATGCTCAATATACACCTAGATAAAAGCCTTGAGGTGTCTTGTTTCCAGAATAGGGTCACTTGTGGGGGACCTCCACTGTTTAGGCACCTTACGGGCTTTCCAAATGCGACATAGCGTCCACTAATTATTCCAGCCAAATGTTCAGTCAAATGGCACTTTCTTTGTCGCTCCATTGGGAGACCCAGACAATTGGGGTGTATAGGCTATGCCTCCGGAGGCCGCACAAAGTATTACACTTAAAAGTGTTAAGCCCCTCCCCTTCTGCCTATACACCCCCCGTGCTCCCACGGGCTCCTCAGTTTTTTGCTTTGTGCGAAGGAGGTCAGACACGCACGCACAGCTCCACAGATTGGTCAGCAGCAGCTGCTGACCATGTCGGATGGAAGAAAAGTGGGCCCATATAGAGCCCCCAGCATGCTCCCTTCTCACCCCACTCTTGTCGGTGGTGTTGTAAGGTTGAGGTATCCATTGCGGGTACGGAGGCTGGAGCCCACATGCTGTTTTCCTTCCCCATCCCCCTCAGGGCTCTGGGTGAAGTGGGATCCTATCGGTCTCCAGGCACTGAGACCGTGCTTCATCCACAACCCCTGTGGAGCCTGCTGGATAGGAGCCGGGTATCGTTCAGGGACATGGCCCTGCTACTTGGAGGTACTCTGTATCCCTGTGGGGACAGCGCACAGCAACACTCCAGCTTTGCTGGGTGTGCTAGTGCACCGGGGACCACGGCGCTGACCGGGTTAATATGTGCCATTACACACTCAGCGTTGCTGAGTGTGTTTATGTATAGGGACTGCCGCACTGACCGCCGCGGCCATGGAAACACTGCGGCGCGGCTGGGACTTGTAGTGCGCCGGGGACTTTCACGCCGGCCGCGCTTTTACGGTGGCCGCGTTTATTACTAGAGTCCCCGGCTTTTTGCGGCCTAGTTTCCTTTCCTCCCGCCCACAGCCCTGACAGGCAGGGGAAGGGCGGGACGCTGCACAGAACGAGCAGCACTGAGGGCTGGAGCATGCTTTGCATACTCCACCCCCCTCACTGTGCACAGTGCGGGCACCAGTTCCCGCACTTTCTGGGTCACGCCCACGGCTCCCTCCTCTCCTCAGGACGCCGGCAGCCATTCCTGTCAGCTCCTCGGACGCAGCAGAGGGGGACAAAGTCTGGGAGACCCAGGCAGGGACTCTGGTGGCCTCACAACCGCTTTAGGCGGGTGGTAAGCAGCACCTGTGGTGCTAGCCCCATTGTGCAGTAGTGTAACATTATATGTTTATGGTATATATGTTTTACACTGTATGGTGCACAGTTGATTTCTGGCTATATACCCTATTGTGTTACTCAGGGAAGATAATAGCATGGCACCCACGAAAGGCAGGGGTGCCAAAACACAGGCTTATTATGTTGCCTGCGCCGCATGTACGACCCCGCTACCGGCAGGTTCCACTGACCCTCATTGTGTGCACTGTTCGGCCCCTGTGGCACTTACTCAACCGGAGCCTCTGCTAAGAGGGGCCCAGGGGGAGCCACCTGCTAACACTGTTCAGGTGACGGGGACGGAGTTTGCAAAACTCTCTGAGACTATGGCTAAGATACTAGAAGCCTTGCAGTCCAGGCCGGTATCTCAGCACAGGGACTCTGTTGAATCTTTGTTCCCTGGCCCACCTCAGCTGGACCATCAATGTCCTCCCGGGGTATCTCATGGATCCCAGGCTGAGGGTTCTGACACAGACCCCAGCCCCAGACCGACTAAGCGAGCTCGCTTAGATTTTCCCTCAACATCATCATATTGTGCAGGGTCTCAGAGGGGGGAATCTCTGGTTGATGATGCGGAGACAGCTGATCAGGATTCTGATCCTGAGGCCGCTCTCAATCTTGATACTCCGGACGGGGACGCCATAGTGAACGACCTTATTGCGTCCATCAATCGTATGTTGGATATTTCTCCCTCAGCTCCTCCGGTGGAGGAGTCAGCTTCTCAGCAGGAGAAATTCCGTTTCAGGTTTCCCAAGCGTACACCGAGTATGTTTCTGGACCACTCTGATTTCAGAGAGGCAGTCCAGAATCACCATGCTTGTCCAGATAAGCGTTTTTCTAAGCGCCTTAAGGATACACGTTATCCTTTTCCCCCTGACGTGGTCAAAAGTTGGGCTCAGTGTCCCAAAGTGGATCCTCCAATCTCCAGACTGGCAGCTAGATCCATACTTGCAGTGGAAGATGGGGCTTCACTCAAAGATGCCACTGACAGGCAGATGGAGCTCTGGTTGAAATCCATCTATGAAGCTATCGGCGCTTCTTTTGCTCCAGCGTTCGCAGCCGTATGGGCGCTACAAGCTATCTTAGCAGGTCAAGCGCAAATTGACGCAGCCACACGCACGTCCGCGCCACAGGTGGCGTCCATAACCACTCAGACGTCGGCATTTGCGTCTTACGCTATTAATGCTGTCCTGGACTCTGCGAGCCGTACGGCGGTTGCAGCCACCAATTCGGTGGTACTCCGCAGGGCCTTGTGGCTACGGGAATGGAAGGCAGATTCTGTTTCCAAAAAGCGCTTAACCAGTTTGCCAATTTCTGGCGACCGATTGTTTGGCGAGCGTTTGGATGAAATCATCAAACAATCCAAGGGAAAGGATACATCCTTACCCCAGCCCAAACCGAACATACCCCAACAGAGGAAGGGGCAGTCGAGGTTTCGGTCCTTTCGGGGCACGGGCAGGTCCCAATTCTCCTCGTCCAAAAGGCCTCAGAAAGATCAAAGGAACTCTGACGCATGGCGGTCTAAGTCACGTCCTAAAAAGGCCACCGGAGGTGCCGCTACCAAAGCGGCTTCCTCATGACTTTCGGCCTCCTCACTCCGCATCTTCGGTCGGTGGCAGGCTCTCCCGCTTTTGCGACGCCTGGCTGCCACGGGTAAAAGACCGTTGGGTGAGAGACATTCTGTCTCACGGTTACAAGATAGAGTTCACCTCTCGTCCCCCGACTCGATTCTTCAGGTCATCCCCGCCTCCCGAGCGAGCCGAGGCTCTTCTGCAGGCGCTGGGCACTCTGAAGGCAGAAGGAGTGGTGGTCCCTGTTCCTCTTCAGCAACAGGGCCACGGTTTTTACTCCAACTTGTTTGTGGTCCCAAAGAAGGACGGGTCTTTCCGTCCTGTCCTGGACCTGAAATTTCTCAACAAACACGTAAAGACCAGGCGGTTCCGGATGGAATCCCTCCGCTCCGTCATCGCCTCAATGTCCCAAGGAGATTTCCTTGCATCGATCGATATCAAAGATGCTTATCTCCACGTACCGATTGCTCCAGAGCACCAGCGCTTCTTGCGCTTCGCCATAGAAAACGAACACCTGCAGTTCGTGGCACTGCCGTTCGGCCTGGCAACAGCCCCACGGGTTTTCACCAAGGTTATGGCTACTGTAGTAGCGGTCCTCCACTCTCAGGGTCACTCGGTGATCCCTTACTTGGACGATCTCCTGATCAAGGCACCCTCTCAAGAGGCATGCCAACACAGCCTCGACGCTACCCTGGAGACTCTCCAGAGTTTCGGGTGGATCATCAATTTTCCAAAGTCAAATCTGACACCGGCCCAATCGCTCACATACCTTGGCATGGAGTTTCATACCCTCTCAGCGATAGTGAAGCTTCCGCTGATCAAGCAGCGGTCACTACAGACAGGGGTACAATCTCTCCTTCAAGGCCAGTCACACCCCTTGAGGCGCCTCATGCACTTCCTGGGGAAGATGGTGGCAGCAATGGAGGCAGTTCCTTTCGCGCAGTTTCACCTGCGTCCTCTTCAATGGGACATCCTACGCAAATGGGACAGGAAGCCGACGTCCCTCGACAGGAACGTCTCCCTCTCTCAGGCGACCAAAGCTTCCCTTCGGTGGTGGCTTCTTCCCACTTCATTATCGAAGGGGAAATCCTTCCTACCCCCATCCTGGGAGGTGGTCACGACGGACGCGAGTCTGTCAGGGTGGGGAGCGGTTTTTCTCCACCACAGGGCTCAGGGTACGTGGACCCAGCAAGAGTCCTCGCTTCAGATCAATGTTCTGGAAATACGGGCAGTGTATTTCTTTTTCGCTCCTAATTGGGAGACCCAGACAGTGGTGTATAGCTACTGCCCTCTGGAGGCCGCACAAAGAACTACACTTAAAAGTGTAAGGCCCCTCCCCTTCTGGCTATACACCCTCCCGTAGGAGTACAGATTCCTCAGTTTTAGCTTTGTGCGCAAGGAGGTCAGACACGCACGCATAGCTCCATTGTTTTTAGTCAGCAGCAGCTGCTGACTATGTCGGATGGAAGAAAAGAGGGCCCATACAGGGCTCCCAGCATGCTCCCTTCTCACCCCACTGTATGTCGGAGGTGTTTGTAAGGTTGAGGTACCCATTGCGGGTACGGCGGCAGGAGCCCACATGCTGATTCCTTCCCCATCCCTTTTTACAGGGCTCTGGGTGAAGTGGGATTTACTGGTCTCCAGGCACTGAGACCGTGCTCCATCTACAGCCCCTGGAGAAGATGCTGGATGGAGCGGAGTACATCAGGGACATGGCCCTGCTTCCTCAAGGTACTCTGTGTCCCCGTGCATTTGGCGCTCACACCGCAGCATGCTGGGTGTTGTAGTGCGCCGGGGGACATCAGCGCTACGGCGCTTGTGCCATGGCCTCATTCAGCTTCGCTGAAGCAGGCACACTTCTAGGAATCGGTCGCGCCGGCCGCCGGGACTGCGGCGCGGCTGGCACTTGTGGTGCGCCGGGGACTTCAGCGCGGCCCGCGCTTTTACGGCGGCCGCGCTGATAACTCGAGTCCCCGGCTTTTGCGGCCTGCTTCCGTTCGTTCCCGCCCCCGGACCTGCCAGTCAGGAGAGGGGCGGGACGCTGGCCACGTCTAGGAATCGGTCATGCCGGCCGCTGGGACTGCGGCGCGGCTGGCACTTGTGGTGCGCCGGGGACTTCAGCGCGGCCCGCGCTTTTTCGGCGGCCGCGCTGATAACTCGAGTCCCCGGCTTTTGCGGCCTGCTTCCGTTCGTTCCCGCCCCCAGACCTGCCAGTCAGGAGAGGGGCGGGACGCTGGCCAGTGCATCAGCGCTGAGGGCTGGAGTCGTTTTTACATACTCCAGCCCTCACAATCGGCACAGAGGGGACACTGTTTCCCGCACTTTTGTTTGGGAACTCCCACGGACCGCCCCTCTCCACAGACGCCGGCAGCCATTCCTGCTGACACGCTGAGCTGCAGAGGGGAGCCGGGGAGACCCAGACAAGGAATTCTGCAGCCTCTTACCCGCTATTCAGCGGGCGGTAAGCAGCCCTCAGGGCTCACCCCCTCTTGTGCCAGTAGTATTCTTAGTATTTTGTTTCTACAAATACTTTGTATTGCATAGCGCTGGTCGCCCTTTGGCTATAGACTCTCTCACATTGCAGAGAGCCAGCAGCATGTCGTCCGTAAAACGCAAGGGTGCCAAGGCTCAGACATTATATGCTTCCTGCACCGCATGTGGGACTTTTCTACCGGCAGGCTCCACGGACCCCCATTGTGTGCAGTGCTCGGCCCCTGCGGCGCTTGCACAGTCGGGACCTCTGCTGGACGTGACCCAGGGTGTACCACCTGTGAATGCTGTCCAGGTGACAGGAACTGAGTTTGCAGCTTTTGCTGACAGAATGTCTCTCACTATGTCACAAATTCTTGACACATTGCGAGCTAGGCCTGTACTTCAGGCCACGGACACTGTGCAATCATTGCCCCCTGGTCCCCCTCAGCTCCAAGCTCCGGGACGGGCATATACACCTCAGGGCGAAGACTCTGACTCGGACGATGGCCCCGGGCAGCCTAAGCGGGCTCGCTATGACGGGCCTTCACATTCATCTCAATGGTCAGGATCCCAGCGAGATGAATCTATGGGTGATGAGGCGGACGTAACTGATCAGGATTCTGATCCTGGGACCGCTCTCAATCTAGATACACCAGATGGTGACGCCATAGTTAATGATCTTATATTTAACATCAATAAGATGTTAAATATTTCCCCACCAGCTCCTCTTGTGGAGGAGTCAGCTTCGCAGCACGAGAGAATCCATTTCAGATACCCTAAGCGTACTTTAAGCACTTTTCTGGACCACGCTGACTTTAGAGACGCAATCCAGAAACCCCACGCTTATCCTGAAAGGCGTTTTCCTAAACGGCTTAAAGATACACGCTATCCTTTTCCCCCTGAGGTGGTCAAGGGTTGGACCCAGTGTCCAAAAGTGGATCCTCCAATTTCCAGGCTTGCAGCTAGATCCTTGGTTGCAGTTGAAGATGGAGCGGCACTTAAAGATGCCACTGACAGGCAGATGGAGCTCTGGCTGAAATCCATCTATGAAGCGATTGGAGCGTCATTAGCGCCTTCTTTTGCAGCCGTATGGGCACTCCAAGCTATCTCAGCCGGGCTTGCGCGAGTTGACTCCGTCACACGTGCATTTGCCCCGCAGGTAGCACCATTGACCTCGCAAATGGCGGCATTCGCGTCGTACGCGATTAATGCTGTTCTTGACGCTACAAGCCGCACGGCAGTGGCGTCAGCCAACTCCGTTGTTTTGCGTAGGGCCCTGTGGTTGAGACATTGGAAAGCAGATTCTCATTCCAAGAAGTGCTTAACCAATTTGCCTTTTTCTCGTGACCGATTGTTTGGAGAGCGTTTGGATGAAATCATCAAACACTCCAAGGGTAAGGACTCATCCTTACCGCAACACAGACAAAACAGACCCCAACAGAGGAAGGGTCAGTCTGGTTATCGGTCCTTTCGAGGACCGGGCAGGTCCCAATTCGCCTCGTCAAAAAAGACTCAAAAAGACCAGAGACGCTCAGATTCTTGGAGGTCTCAGTCACGCCCAAAAAGGACAGCCGGAGGGACCGTTGCCAAGACGGCGTCCTCCTGACTTGCGGTCTCCGATTCCCACACCCGCGGTCGGTGGGAGGCTTTCCCACTTTGGCGACATCTGGCTGTCACACGTCAAAGACCGTTGGGTGAGGGATATTCTGTCTCACGGGTACAGGATAGAGTTCAGTTCTCGTCCGCCAACTCGTTTCTTCAGAACTTCTCCACCACCAGACCGAGCCGATGCTCTGTTGCAGGCGGTGGCCGCTCTAAAGGCGGAAGGAGTGGTGACCTCCGTCCCTCTTCTGGAACAAGGTCACGGTTTTTACTCCAATCTGTTTGTGGTCCCAAAAAAGGACGGATCGTATCGGCCCGTCCTGGATCTAAAGTTGCTCAACAGACACGTAAAAGTCAGGAGGTTCCGGATGGAATCCCTACGCTCCGTCATAGCCTCAATGTCTCAAGGAGATTTTCTAGCATCAATAGATATCAAAGATGCGTATCTCCACGTGCCGATCGCACCAGAGCATCAGCGTTTCCTACGCTTCGTCATACACGACGAACACCTGCAGTTCGTAGCGTTACCTTTCGGTCTGGCAACAGCCCCCCGGGTCTTCACCAAGGTCATGGCAGCAGTAGTAGCTGTTCTGCACTCGCAGGGTCACTCGGTCATCCCGTATCTAGACGACCTGCTTATAAAGGCACCCTCTCAAGAGGCATGCCAACACAGTCTGAAGGTGGCACTAGACACTCTCCAGAGTTTCGGGTGGATTATCAACTTTCCAAAGTCTCATCTAACCCCGACCCAATCTCTGACTTATCTTGGCATGGAGTTTCATACTCTCTCAGCGATAGTGAAGGTTCCACTGGACAAGCAGTGCTCGCTACGGACTGGAGTGCAATCTCTCCTTCAGAGCCAGTCGCACTCACTGAGGCGCCTCATGCATTTCCTAGGAAAGATGGTAGCAGCAATGGAGGCAGTCCCGTTCGCGCAGTTTCATCTGCGCCCTCTACAATGGGACATTCTACGCCAATGGGACGGGAAATCGACGTCCCTCGACAGGACTGTCTCCCTCTCTCAGACTGCCAAGGACTCTCTGCGTTGGTGGCTTCTCCCCACCTCATTGTCACAGGGAAAGTCGTTCCTTCCCCCGTCCTGGGCAGTAGTCACGACGGATGCGAGCCTATCAGGGTGGGGAGCGGTGTATCTCCACCACAGGGCTCAGGGGATGTGGACTCTGGAAGAGTCCACCCTGCAGATCAATGTTCTGGAAATCAGAGCAATCTATCTTGCCCTGCGAGCCTTCCAACAATGGCTGGAAGGCAAGCAGATTCGGATTCAGTCGGACAATTCCACGGCGGTGGCGTACATCAACCACCAAGGGGGAACACGCAGTCGCCAAGCTTTTCAAGAAGTCCAACGGATTTTGACGTGGGTGGAAAGCAGAGCGTCCACCATATCCGCAGTTCACATCCCAGGCGTGGAAAACTGGGAAGCAGACTTTCTCAGTCGCCAGGGCATGGACGCAGGAGAATGGTCCCTTCACCCGGACGTGTTTCAGCAGATCTGTTGCCGCTGGGGGACGCCGGACGTCGATCTGATGGCGTCACGGCACAACAACAAGGTCCCAGTTTTCATGGCACGGTCTCACGATCACCGAGCACTGGCGGCAGACGCCTTGGTTCAGGATTGGTCGCAATTCCGACTCCCCTATGTGTTCCCACCTCTAGCATTGTTACCCAGAGTTCTCCGGAAAATCAGGTCCGACTGCCATCGAGCCATACTCGTCGCTCCAGATTGGCCAAGAAGGTCGTGGTACCCGGATCTGTGGCATCTCACGGTAGGCCAACCGTGGACACTTCCAGACCGTCCAGATTTGCTGTCTCAAGGGCCGTTTTTCCATCTGAATTCTGCGGCCCTGAACCTGACTGTGTGGCCATTGAGTCCTGGATCCTAGCGGCCTCAGGTTTATCTCATGAAGTTGTTGCCACAATGAGACAGGCTAGAAAACCATCCTCAGCTAAGATCTATCACAGAACGTGGAAGATATTCTTAGCGTGGTGCTTGGCTCAAGGGTTTTCTCCCTGGCCATTTGCATTGCCAATTTTTCTTTCCTTCCTGCAGTCTGGGTTGGAAAAAGGTTTGTCGCTTAGCTCTCTTAAGGGTCAAGTCTCCGCGCTATCCGTATTCTTTCAGAAGCGCTTGGCACAGCTTTCTAAAGTACGCACGTTTCTCCAAGGAGTTTGTCATATCGTTCCTCCTTACAGACGGCCATTGGAACCCTGGGATCTGAACAAGGTTCTCATTGCTCTCCAGAAGCCGCCTTTCGAGCCTTTGAAAGAGGTTCCCCTTTCTCGGCTTTCACAAAAGGTAGTTTTTCTTGTGGCGGTCACGTCTCTTCGAAGAGTGTCCGAGCTAGCGGCGTTATCTTGCAAATCTCCCTTCCTGGTGTTTCACCAAGACAAGGTAGTACTGCGTCCAATTCCAGAGTTTTCTCCCAAGGTGGTTTCTTCCTTTCATCTCAATCAGGATATCACTTTACCATCTTTGTGTCCGCATCCAGTTCACCAATTTGAAAAGGGTTTACATCTGTTGGACCTGGTGAGAGCACTCAGGATTTACATTTCTCGCACGGCGGCTCTACGCCGTTCTGATGCGCTCTTTGTCCTAGTCGCTGGTCAGCATAAGGGATCGCAAGCTTCCAAATCCACCCTGGCGCGGTGGATCAAGGAACCAATTCTTCACACATACCGTTCTGCTGGGCTTCCGATTCCATCTGGACTGAAGGCCCATTCTACCAGAGCCGTGGGTGCGTCCTGGGCATTGCGGCATCAGGCTACGGCTCAGCAAGTGTGCCAAGCGGCTACCTGGTCGAGTCTGCACACGTTTACCAAACAATATCAAGTGCATACCTACGCTTCGGCAGATGCCAGCCTAGGTAGACAGGTCCTTCAGGCGGCGGTGGCCCACCTGTAGGAAGAGGCTGTCTGACAGCCCGTTCATGTGGTATCTTGTTACCCACCCAGGGACTGCTTTTGGACGTCCCACTGTCTGGGTCTCCCAATTAGGAGCGAAAAAGAAGAAGGGAATTTTGTTTACTTACCGTAAATTCCTTTTCTTCTAGCTCCAATTGGGAGACCCAGCACCCGCCCTATTTGTTCTTAGGGTTTCGTTTTTCGGGTGCACATGTTGTTCATGTTGTTTCTTAAGTTCTCCGATCGTGTTATCGGATTGAATTTGTTTTTGAAACTGTTATTGGCTTTCCTCCTTCTTGCTTTGGTACTAAAACTGAGGAATCTGTACTCCTACGGGAGGGTGTATAGCCAGAAGGGGAGGGGCCTTACACTTTTAAGTGTAGTTCTTTGTGCGGCCTCCAGAGGGCAGTAGCTATACACCACTGTCTGGGTCTCCCAATTGGAGCTAGAAGAAAAGGAATTTACGGTAAGTAAACAAAATTCCCTTCTTTGCCCTGAAAGCGTTCCAGCAGTGGCTGGAAGGCAAGCAGATCAGAATTCAGTCGGACAATTCCACAGCGGTGGCATACATCAACCACCAAGGCGGCACACGCAGTCGGCAAGCCTTCCAGGAAGTCCGGCGGATTTTGATGTGGGTGGAAGCCACGGCCTCCACCATCTCTGCAGTTCACATTCCAGGCGTGGAAAACTGGGAAGCAGATTATCTCAGTCGCCAGGGCATGGACGCAGGGGAATGGTCCCTTCACCCGGACGTGTTTCAGGAGATCTGTTGCCGCTGGGGGGTGCCGGACGTCGACCTCATGGCGTCCCGGCACAACAACAAGGTACCGGCGTTCATGGCACGGTCTCAAGATCCCAGCGCTCTGGCGGCAGACGCCTTAGTTCAGGATTGGTCGCAGTTTCAGCTCCCTTATGTGTTTCCTCCGCTGGCACTGTTGCCCAGAGTGTTACGCAAGATCAGGGCCGACTGCCGCCGCGTCATCCTCGTCACTCCAGACTGGCCGAGGAGGTCGTGGTACCCGGATCTGTGGCATCTCACGGTCGGCCAACCGTGGGCACTACCAGACCGACCAGACTTGCTATCTCAAGGGCCGTTTTTCCATCTGAATTCTGCGGCCCTCAACCTGACTGTGTGGCCATTGAGTCCTGGATCCTAGCGTCTTCAGGGTTATCTCAAGAGGTCATTGCCACTATGAGACAGGCTAGGAAACCAACGTCCGCCAAGATCTACCACAGGACGTGGAAAATTTTCCTGTCGTGGTGCTCTGCTCAGGGTTTTTCTCCCTGGCCTTTTGCCTTGCCCACTTTTCTGTCCTTCCTTCAATCTGGACTGGAAAAGGGTTTGTCGCTCGGCTCCCTTAAGGGACAAGTCTCAGCGCTCTCTGTGTTTTTCCAGAAGCGCCTAGCCAGACTTCCACAGGTACGCACGTTCCTGCAGGGGGTTTGTCACATCGTTCCTCCTTACAAGCGGCCGTTAGAACCCTGGGATCTGAACAGGGTGCTGATGGTTCTTCAGAAACCACCATTCGAGCCAATGAGAGATATTTCTCTCTCACGCCTTTCGCAGAAAGTGGTTTTTCTAGTAGCAGTCACTTCACTTCGGAGAGTGTCTGAGCTAGCAGCGCTGTCATGCAAAGCCCCTTTCCTGGTTTTTCACCAGGACAAGGTGGTTCTGCGTCCGGTTCCGGAATTTCTCCCTAAGGTGGTATCCCCCTTTCATCTCAATCAGGATATCTCCTTACCTTCTTTTTGTCCTCATCCAGTTCACCAATGTGAAAAGGATTTGCACTTGTTAGATCTGGTGAGAGCACTCAGACTCTACATTTCTCGTACGGCGCCCCTGCGCCGCTCGGATGCACTCTTTGTCCTTGTCGCTGGCCAGCGTAAAGGGTCACAGGCTTCCAAATCAACCTTGGCTCGGTGGATCAAGGAGCCAATTCTCGAAGCCTACCGTTCGGCTGGGCTTCCGGTTCCCTCAGGGCTGAAGGCCCATTCTACCAGAGCCGTGGGCGCGTCCTGGGCTTTGAGGCACCAGGCTACGGCTCAGCAGGTGTGTCAGGCGGCTACCTGGTCGAGCCTGCACACTTTCACGAAACACTATCAGGTGCATACCTATGCTTCGGCGGATGCCAGCCTAGGTAGACGAGTCCTTCAGGCGGCGGTTGCCCACCTGTAGGAAGAGGCCGTTTTACGGCTCTCTTACGAGGTATTATTTTACCCACCCAGGGACTGCTTTTGGACGTCCCAATTGTCTGGGTCTCCCAATGGAGCGACAAAGAAGAAGGGAATTTTGTTTACTTACCGTAAATTCCTTTTCTTCTAGCTCCAATTGGGAGACCCAGCGCCCGCCCCTGTTTTTTTGTGTACACATGTTGTTCATGTTGAATGGTTTCAGTTCTCCGATATTCCTTCGGATTGAAGTTACTTTAAACCAGTTTATAATTCTTTTTCTTCCTTCTTGCTTTTGCACCAAAACTGAGGAGCCCGTGGGAGCACGGGGGGGGTGTATAGGCAGAAGGGGAGGGGCTTAACACTTTTAAGTGTAATACTTTGTTCGGCCTCCGGAGGCATAGCTTATACACCCCAATTGTCTGGGTCTCCCAATTGGAGCTAGTAGAAAAGGAATTTACGGTAAGTAAACAAAATTCCCTTCTTTTCCCTTCCGAGCCCTGCTGTGCACCCGAACAGTTAATTTCCACCACACATAAGGTATCAGCATACTCAGGAGAAATTGCACAATAAATTTTATGCTGCTTTTTTCCTTTTACTCTTGTAAAAAAAAAAAAAAAAAGCTATCTGGTTGAAGTAATAATTTTGTGGTAAAAATGTATTTTTTTTTTATTTTCACAGCTCAACATTATAAACTTCTGTGAAGCACCTGTGGGTTCAGGGTACTCACAAACATCTAGATAAATTCCTTGAGGGGTCTATTTTCCAGAAGGGGGTCACTTGTGGGGGACCTCCACTGTTTAGGCACCTCAGGGGCTCTCCTAATGCAACATGCTGTCCGCTATTGATTGCAGCGAATTTTGCAGTCAAATTGCACTCCTTCCCTTCCGACCCCTGCCGTGTGCCCAAACAGTTGATTTCCACCACATATAAGATATCACCAAACTCAGGAGAAATTGCACAATAAATTTCATGGTGATTTTTTTCCTGTTACCCTTGTGAAAAAAAAGCTACCTGGTTGAAGTAACAATTTTGTGGTAAAATTTTATTTTTTTATTTTCATGGCTCAACATTATAAACTTCTGTGAAGCACCTGGGGGTTCAGGGTACTCACCAAACATCTAGATAAATTCCTTGAGAGGCCTAGTTTCAAATATGGGGTCACTTGTGGTGGTTTTTTGCTGTTTACTTACCTTATGGGATCTGTAAATGCAACATGGTGCACGCAATCTGTTTCAGCCAACTTTGCTTTCCAAAATTCAAATATTGCTCCTTTCGTTCCAAGCCCTCCCATTTACCTAAACAAAGGTTTCTGACCACATGTGGGGTATCGGCGCGCTCATAAGAAAGTGGGTAACAAAGTGTGAGGTCCAATTTTTGGTGTTACCTCTTGAAAAAGTAAGAAAATTAGTGCTAAAGCAACATTTTTAGGTAAAATGTTCATTTTTATTTTTTTTCTTTCCACATTTACTTTATTTCCTGTGAAGCACCTGAAGGGTTAATAAACTTCTTGGATGTGGTTTTGAGTACCTTGAGGGGTGCAGATATTAGAATGGGGTCACTTTTGGGTATTTTCTTTCACTTAGGCCTCTCAAAGTCACTTCAACTGTGATGTGGTCCCTAAAAAAGATGGTTTTGTAAATTTTGTTGAAAAAATGGGAAATTGCTGATGAACTTTGAACCCTTCTAACTTTCTAACCCCAAAAAATTTTGTTTCAAAAATTGCGCTGATCTAAAGTAGACAAGTGGGAAATGTTGTTTATTAACTATTTTGTGTGACATAACTCTCTGGTTTATGGGCATAAAAATTAAAAGTTTGAAAATTGCAACATTTTAAAAACAATTTTCTCAAATTTCAGATTTTTTCACAAATAAAATAAAAAAATATCATCCTAAATTTACCTCTAACATGAAGTCCAATATGTCACGAAAAAAAACAGTCTTAGAATCACCGGGATCCATTGAAGCGTTCCAGAGTTGTTGCCTTTATAAAGGGACACTGGTCAAAATTACAAAAAATGGCCTGGGCATTAAGTACAAAACTGGCTTCGTCCTTAAGGGGTTAAACCGGCTGTTAGTAATTTCCGAGGAGCGGTTACGGCTGTCGCTCACTATGTACTGAGCAGCCACTGAACCCGCAACTCCGTGACTGAAAGCTGGCGGCTGCCGGAAGGAATAAAGTGCATTTTCTCCCTGTATCCAGACTTGTAGTGCGGCGTCCGCATGGTCTAAGAACACTATTGACCCCAAATCTGCAATCTAATAGAATGTTTTTACATGACCAGTTCCCTTTGTTAGCTTGTACTAAAAAAATGCTGATGTTGTAACTTTCCCAAGCTGCAGTACCAGACACAAGAGTAGCGCTGTATGAGGCTGCTTTTTCTAAATACACACAACCCTAATTGAACCATCATATGTATCTTTCTAATATTCATTTTTCTTTTTCTTTTTTCTGTTTTTCAGTCCTTAGCTGGCTTTGACATCTGCTTATTGTCAGTGATTGTACCATTCTTGTTACACTTCAGAGACTTAAAACCTGTCCTGCTGTCCTATTTACATACAGCCATGGTCTCTATTAATGAGCTACGCACCTGTGTTGTTAAAGGGGTTTTCCAGTGTCCCCGGTGCAGTTCTTGTTAAAATAAATAGACAAACTGTGCTTAGCACACACTCCCCGGGTCCAACAGTGAGTCTGCTGTTGCGCTCGTTTTCTGTTATTGTTGACAACGCTGCGGACAATAACTAATCTTAGCGGCTCTGCCATGTATGTGGCATGAGTTTTTCTAGATCTGCTGATCAAAAATAAACGGGCAACAATGTCAGTGTAATGCTCGTGGCCGGTATAGAGGAAGCGAACGGGAGAAGTGGACCCACTGGACCACAGGGGAGGGGCCCGTGCTTACTCATTAGTAGGAGGGGAGTAACTAAGCGCCCACTGCGAGGCGGGCACCAAGTACCACTCCCAGGGCAGTGACCGGGACTGTGTCAGCTGACCCTGAGGACAGGTGAATGATTCAGTTGTAGACGGGTACAGGCGAGGTGACTGAGGCAGGCAGGAAAGGTGGGTGTGGACCGGAATGGTGGCCCCGGCATGATAGACAGGCATGGGAAGGCAGGTACAGGAGACACATAGGGATAACGGGACCTGACAACTAGCTAGACAGATGGGACACTGACTAATGTTGCTCAGCTACCTCCCCTAATGGGAGGGTGCCTTAAATAGTGCCTTTCATCCATGGGCTGAGAAGAATTTCCTGGAAATAGCATGCCGGCCCTTTTAAGAGGAGGGCCAGTGTGCACGTCTTGGGTGCATTCCCAGGAATCCTGTGTGGCATATAGAGTGAAGAGAGGGAGCAGTACACATGAAGGATGAGGCCGGTGCTACAGTTTGCCTCTAGATGTGCAACGCTGGTAGAGACATCCTCCCCCCCTTCCCCCTAAAAGACTTGCTGCAGTGATGCACTTCACATTGTTTGCATTTACCGTATTTTTTTAACCCCCTGAAAATCTTTTCAAAAGTAGAGGGTCGTCTAATACACCGGGTGTCGTCTTTATAGGGCGTATAATTAGCCCTCCCTGTCTCCAAGACTATCAGAGCAATCTTGGAGGGGTCTATCTGCCTGCAGTTCGCAAGAAGCATCCCCTGATGATCACGTCCGGTGCACGGATCCGCCGCTGCTTTCAGTGCTTTACAGCAGTTGAATGCTTTGCGGCACCACCGCCGTATAGCATTCAACTGCAGTAAAGCCATGATGCAGCCATAAGCGGCAGCTCCGTGCAGCGGAAAAGATCACCGAGAGGTCTATGTACCTGCGGTCTGCAAGAAGCAGCTGAGGGCACCGCGGGAACGGAGGACAGGTGAGAATAATTTTTGTGTGTAAACAACGGCATAATAGGGGACAAGAAGGGGACCAGTAGGAGGGAATTACTAAACAATGGGTACATTACTGCAGGGCACATCACTAAACAATGGGTACATTACTGTAGGGGACATTAGTAAACAATGGGCACAGTATTGTAGGGGATATTACTAAACAATGGGCACATTACTGCAGGGGAGATTACTAAACAATGGGCACATTACTGCAGGGGAGATTATTAAACAATGAGCACATTACAGCAGTGGATATTACTAAACAATGGGCACATTACTGCAGCAGAAGTTACTAAACAATGGGCACATTACTGCAGGAGATATTAATAAACAATGGGCACATTACTGCAGGGGATATTACTAAACAATGGGCACATTACTACAGGGGATATTACTAAACAATGGGCACATTACTGCAGGGGATATTACTAAACAATGGGCACATTACTGCAGGGGATATTACTAAACAATGGGCACATTACTAGAGGGCCCAAGGATGGGGCACATTACATTTTATTGGGATCAGTTTTTATTTTTGAAATTTTCCAGTAGCTGCTGCATTCCTCACCCTAGGCTTATACTCGAGTCAATAAGGTTTCCCAGTTTTTGTGGTAAAATAGGGGCCTCTGCTTATACTCGGATCAGCTTATACTCGAGTATATGCAGTATATCACAAACTCTATATCTTAACTGGAAAAGTTGGGGCTCGTCTTATACGCCCAGTCATCTTATACGCTGGAAAATACAGCACATTTTCAAAATATTTTGAAACCATGTATCTTTTCCTTTACACTTCACAAATTCTTGATGCTTAGTGTTAGTATATCATATGAAATACACTTAGGCTATGTGCACACGTTGCTTTTTTTTCAGCGCGGAAAAAAACGCACCCTCTGGCAGAGGGGAGAATTGTAAACAATGCTTTTTGAGAAAAAGGCATCGAAAACGCATGCGTTTTTCATGCGTTTTTCATGCGTTTTTTTAGGTGCGTTTTTTAAGACTTGTCAGTGTTAATAAAGTTGGTTGAACACAGACCTTTGGAAAAAAAAACCTGTGATGTCATTTCCTTCCCCACATTCTGTTTGGATAAATGGGAGGGCTTGGAATGGAAGGAGCACCATTTGAATTTTGGAAAAGTTGAAATAAACTTCGCGCACCATGTCACATTAGCAGAGCCCCTTGGGTACCTATATGTCAGAAAACCCCCACAAGTGACCCCATTTTGGAATCTGCACCCCTCAAGGATTTTATTCAGGAGTATATTAAGCATTTTGAATCCACAGCTACTTCACCCAAAATATTGCTGTAGCAACAATATTCTCACTTTTAGGCCTGTTTCACACGTCAGTGAAAAACACTGACGTTTTTCACTGGCGTGTAAAACACGCACATGTCCCTCCGTGTGCCGTGAATCATGGCACACGTGGGTTGTCTAAGTGCAATCCGGGCTCCGTTCTCCGTGGCCTGTGATTGCACTTAGAGATTAACTCACCTGTGCCCGCTCCCGCTCTCCATGGTGCTGATCGCTCCCGCGGTGCAGCATCCGGCCGGCCTTGACCCCCGCAGCAGCTGCTTCCAGGTCGGCTGTGTCGCACATCATGAATATGCGCGACAGTAATCAGCTGGCACAGAAGGAGCAGGGAGAACGGGCTGCAGAGGACATCGCTGGACGCCGGGTGAGTTAAAATGATTTTTATTTTAAAAGCACGTTTTTTTCTGGCACGTGTTTCACGGATCACACCACTGCGTGGTCCGTGGGACATCAGTGATGCCAGAAAAAAATGGACATGTCTCCGTGCGGCAATCACGCACACGCGGGTACACCGCACGGAGACACGTGCAGTGAAAAATCACTGACGTGTGAGCAGACCCATTCATTATAATGGGTCTGCGTATGTCCGTGATTCTGGTACGTTTAAAAAAAAAAAAGCACAAATGTACCAGAATCACTGACGTGTGAAAGAGGCCTAAGGCTATGTGGCCATGATCCAGCGACACGGCGTCTAGTACACAGTGTCAGCCTTTCTGCAGAGATGTGAGTGTTGTCCACGGGAGAACGCAGCTGCCCATGCCCACGATTTGGGTTCAGGCTGCTGTGGACTTTAGCTCCATGCTACCTGCAGAGCACACTCATCTCCGCAGCATAAATTGACATGCTGAGGCTCGGGAAGCCACGCCACCGGTCAGTTTATGCTGCGGAGAAAAGAAGCACAGTGGGCATGAGATTTCTAAAAATCCTTCTACTGTGCTTCTACTGCACAACGCAGCGTTATGGACGCAGGGAAAACACTCTGCGCCCATAACGCTGCAAACCCTGATTGTGGGCACACAACCTAAAAAGCGTCAATGGATGAAGGGATGTCAAATATATATAACGTCCAACCCCCGCCTGCATATTCTAAGCTGGCACCTTTAGTACCTTTCATGTGGCACTAATGGGTGCCTAGCTTAGTATTTATCCAATAAAAAAAAAAAAAAACAATGAAAAAAATGGCGTGGGGTCCCCCCTATTTTTGATAGCCAGTCAGGGTAAAGCAGACAGCTGTAGCCTGCAAACCACGGCTGGCAGCTTCATCTTGGCTGGTGATCAATTTGGAGGGCTCCCCAGGCTTTTTTTTTTAATTTATAAATAAAGAATTAAAAAAAAAATAGCGTGGGGTCCCCCCAAATTAGATCACCAGCCAAGGTGAAGCTGACAGCTGAGGTCTGGTATTCTCAGGGTGGGAAGAGCCATGGTTATTGGACTCTTCCCAGCCTAAAAATAGCAGGCCGCAGCCGCCCCAGAAGTGGCGCATCCATTAGATGCGCCAATCCTGGCGCTTCGCCCCAACTCATCCCGCGCCCTGGTGCTTTGGCAAACGGGGTAATAAATGGGGTTGATACCAGATGTGTAATGTCACCTGGCATCAAGCCCAGCAATTAGTAATGTCACGGCGTCTATTAGATACCCGACATAACTAATTGACGGTAAACAAAAGCAAAAAAAAAATGACGACAAATTTTTTATTAGAAAAAACACTCCCCAAATCATTTCCTTGTTATCCAATTTATTCAAAAAATTTGAAAAAAATGGGTCCGCAGAAATCCATATGGACGTCCCACGTCGCCTCTGGACCTTCTAGAATATGGGGGCACGTTCAGGGAACGTATCCCCCATTTTCTAGGAGGGCAGACCCTCCATTTGAGGAGAGTGGGTGCCAAAAATCTGCACCCACTCTCCCCGGGTCACAGCTGCAGAGTGCCGAGCAGCAGCAGCCAGCGCCCTGAACACAGTGCTGGCTGTCAGCTGCTCGGCACATGTGACTGGCCAGCGTGCACTGTGAAGGAGGAGGGGGCCGCGGGGGATCAGCGCTGCGACCGGACAGGTAAGGGGGAATACCGGGGGACTAGGGGGTGACCGGGCAGGGCCTGGGGGGCATTTTTCTGTCGCATGTGTTATTGCACATGCGACAGAAATCATAGAAGCAGGGTGGCCGGTGCGCTACTGTGCGCGCGGCCATGTTGGATTTTCGGGAGGGGGGTCGGGGGTCGGGGCGGGCACTTTGGCGACACCGGGGGCTTTCCTGGACTTTGCCAGGAAGTGAGGTCAACAGGAAACCTCTTGACCTCACTTCCAGGTAAATGCCTGCGTTCTATGTGCCGACAAAGGCCGCGGACCGCAACAAAAAAGCAGCTCACTGCGGTGTAGCTGCGTTCTGACCCCACATCATTGATTTAATGGGGGAGAGAACGCAGCTACAATGCACAAAAGAAGTGACATGCTGCTTTTCTTTCCGCACCGATTTTTGGCATCCAAAACGCTGCGTTTAGAAACGCAGCGTGTGCACTGATTTTTCGGCTTTCTTATACACTTTGCTGGGAAAGCTGAGCGCATGCAATTTGCCACTGAAACGCTGCGGTTCTAAACGCAGCGTTTCCGCGGTAAAAAACGCAACGTGTGCACACAGCCTTAGGCTATGTGCGCACTAGAGCTTTTTACCTGCGGATTTACCCGCGGATTTGCCCCGGAAATTTCTTGAGAAATGTCTGCAATCTTTGTGCAGACATTTCCCATGAAATTCAATGAGAAAAAAAAATAGCTGTGCGCACTGTGCGGATTTTTCTCAAGAAAATTTCTTGAGAAAATTTTCTCGAGAAACTTTCTTGAGAAAATGTGCATGTCCATTAATTTCCGCAGGTACCTGCGGTATTCCGGGGGTATTCCACAGGTAGCAATGATGTGCGGTATACCACCGGAATAGCCGCGAATTACCTGCGGGAATGCTCATCGCTGCCTGCGGTTTTGCAGGAAGCGATGTCATTATGCCAGGAAGAGGAGCAGAGTAAACACACGTCACACTCCCTGGACGCCGCACAGAAGCACTTCCGTGCGACCTCCAGGTGCCCGTGCAGTGTGTGTCCTGCTCCGGCCTCGCGGCTGCCTGCACTGCAGGGTGTCAGTGTGTGCCCGCAGTGTCAGCAGCCTGTCACGCTGCAGCGCAGGCAGACACTGACACCCTGCAGTGCTGGGAGCCGCGGGGATGACGATCGCTGCTGTCAGGAGGTGAGATCATTACCTGCTGTGACGATCTCCTGCCTCCTGACGTCACCGCGGTCACTGCTATCTATGCCCGTCTCGCGAGCGGCCCGAGACTGTCACTAGCGGTGACGTCACGGGCTCTCGCGATAAGTCAGTGACAGCGCTGACGTCAGCAGTACAGGAGATGATCACAGAAGGTAATGATCTCATCTATGCTCCTGATGGCAGCGCTCGTCATCCCCTGCAGTGACCTGGGCTGACCTATTGATGTTAGCTCAGGTCACTGCATTGCTCTCCCAGCCAATGGGGAACATTCTGTTCTTCATTGACTGGGACAGCGACTATGGTATGGATCGCCGTGCCCCCCCCCCCCTTATTGGATTACGCCGGACGTGGAATTGATTGTGCTCTTTTCAATAAATTGGTTAAAAAGGGAATGTTTTGGGGAGTGTTTTTTCAAATAAAACTTTTTTTGTTGTCTATTTTTTAATTATTACTGACTGGGTTGGTGATGTCGGGTATCTGATAGACGCCTGACCTCACCAACCCCAGGGCTTGATGCCAGGTGACATTACACATCTGGCATCAACCCCATATATTACCCCGTTTGCCAACGCACCAGGGCGCGGGATGAGCTGGGGCAAAGCGCCAGGATTGGCACGTCTAATGGATGCGCCACTTCTGGGGCGGCTGCGGCCTGCTATTTTTAGGCTGGGGAGTGTCCAATAACAGTGGACCTCCCTAGTCTGAGAATATCAGACCCCAGCTGTCCGCTTTACCTTGGCTGGTGATCCAATATGGGGGGACCGCACGTTTTTTGTTTTAAATTATTTATATAATTTAAAATAACAGCGTGGGGTGCCCACTGTTTTGGATTATCAGCCAAGGTGAAGCTGCCAGCGGTGGTCTGCAGGCTGCAGCCGTCTGCTTTACCCTAGCTGGCTACAAAAAATGGGGGGACCTCACGTCGTTTTTTTTAATTATTTATTTATTTTATGGCTAAATACAAGGCTAAGCACCCTTTAGTGCCACATGAAAGTCACTAAAGGGTGCCAGCTTAGAAAATGCAGGGAGGTGGAACATTATATAGGTTTTTCTCATCTATCTATCTATCTATCTATCTATCTATCTATCCCTCTATCTATCCCTCTATCTATCTATCTATCTATCCATCTATCCCTCTATCTATCTATCTATCTATCCATCTATCCCTCTATCTATCTATCTATTCATCTATCCATCTTTCCCTCTATCCATTATCTGTCTATCGATTATCTTTATTATTTATTGCAGGGACAAACCTGCGGTAAATCCGCGGCAAAACCGCATGCGGATTTGGTGCGGATTTTTTCCGCAGGTCCGGAAATCTTTCACTGGCAGAAGTTTCTCAAGAAATTTTCTTGAGAAACTTCACATTTCTAGTGCGCACATAGCCTTAAGTTTGTGGGTGTAAAGTAAAATAACGTGGAGACGTTAACAGGATATGAATAGTTTTTCAAGGCACTGTGAATCCTGCTGACAGGTTCCTTTTTAAAAGGTCTAAATAACTCTTCAGCATACTTTTTTGGTTTTATTGTTCTGTAGATTCTGAACACTTCAATGTTTTGTTTTTTTCTTTTTTAGATAATGATGAGCCCCTTTTGAGCGGTTCTGGGGATGTCTCCAAAGAATGCGCGGAAAAAATCCTGGAAACCTGGGGAGATCTCCTGTCCAAATGGTAGGAAAACATCTATATGCAATTGAATTGACCTCTTTTTTTTTGTTCTACTATAATCTTCAGTCTTGATTGTAGTACTGAAACCCATCATGTCAAATTTTCTACTAGTGTTGCTGTATAGGCCCTATAAGTAGATTGAAAAATGTCATCTGTTTTGCAGTAATCGCCTGTACCAGCACTGAGAAATCAAGCTTTGCCTACACATGCAAATGAGCCTGGAAGTGCATTGTGGGCGTGTCAGAACACTGTGTTCATCCACATGTTACCAATGCACATCCAGGCATGTGATTGTAATTTGCATGTGATTTTAGAGCTTGATTTCTCAGCCTTGGCACATCGGATTACTGCACAATATGTATCATTCTTATTGTTCTAGGACCTATAGAGCCTTAACATGTTTTTTTCATTATTACACAGTAGAACTTCTTATGGTTCAGGCTACATAATATTATGTCCTGGAATCTCTGGATATTTATGTCCTTCCACTGACTTGTTCATAGATGTGCACGTTACTAGAGATGATGATGTCCTAACCTGATTCCCTGCTATTCTAGACTGTCTCTCTGGCTAGGGGGGGCCCTGGCTATCCTTGATCAGAGATACCCTTGAAGGTGGAGATGTCTGAGCCGCCTACCTGGCTCTGCTCCTGACCAGTTTTGACATTTTACCCCCCTCCCTCCTACCCCGGGGGTGGGCGCAATAGGAGTGTGGTAAAATTGACAGAGATGGACAAATGGGGGAAAAGAAAACTCTTATCTCACAGCATGCTTACACAAAGGTATAAGACCGTAAGAGGTAAGGAGGAAAATAAGAGCAGGGAGGAAACAAGACAATGAGAGTATTCCACAACAGCTTCAAGCACAGCGCAATATATAATATAATCACCGGTAGGACTGGGCCACAGCAGCACACAGACCCACACAGCAGTAAGCTATAGTCGGCAAGGGAGGACCGATTCCACCATCTTAAAAAGGCGGGGAGTAACTGGGATAGGTTTCCAACAACACGTGATCATAGAGGTAATCTGCAGGCTAGCAGAGATTAACTCTTGCTGGCCTGAACATTAATGAGCACACAGCTGGTTGATGCCCGATTTTGCCTGTGCATCTCAGAAACACCAGAGAAACCATAATGTGGAGTGTCAAGATCTGTGGTGTGAACAGCGTCTGATGTCTCCATGACACTGACACTTGGCGAGTTTTGAGCAAAACTCCGCCTGACACTGCCTTCAGTCCAGTGTGCCATGTACTAAATAGGATAACTGAAGTGAGCACTAATATATATTCTGAGTGCAAGCCAAAAAATACATAGTACATAAGGATAAGGCTGCACATCAAAGTTAGATAATAGTATAATGCTATAAGCATACCGAAAAACATTGAAGCATACAATGAAAAATGCCACTTGCTAATTTGAAAGTGTGAATAATGAATTGCATACCTGCCATGAATATTAGGAAAAAGGAGATATTTAGCAATCGCATTGATCAATGTAACTGAGCCCCAAAACCTCGTCAAGGTATATCTCTATATTGGGGTCCCTAGCCTAGTATTTTCTGAATGTGAACACAGCTCCGCCCCTTTCGGCCATGTTTTTTCCATCTCCTATGTAAGAAAGTCCTTGGTTACCCCTTGGTTAAAACTTTGATATGCAGCCTTATCCTTATGTACAGTGTGCCATGTAAACTGGGACCATTGATGCCAGTGTGTGGATTCGGCCAATGCTTCCACAAAATCCAGTGGCTATCACCTTCTTGTAACAATATTTCTTCCCTGGCTGGTCATGATATTTTGCAGCACCTGCCTGTCCAATACATGGAATATGTTTTCTAAAGAGAAGCTACTTGGCCCACCATGTTGGGGCTCAGACTAACGATCCACTCGTGTCTAAAATGTGATATTAAATATAATGCAGCCACTGGTATGGTATATATATTTTGGGAGAAGGGAGAAGGAGATTCTGGGAGAGGCCAGTAGTCCGTTCATAAGGGGTCCAGGACCTGTTTGGTGAAAGGTCTGCTGTGGATACGCCGAATATGAGGACTTACTGACCAGTTTTTGGGAGACAAGACACCAGCAATTGGGTGAGATTGTTCCCTATCAGACATAACCAGGTCAACAACTTGGTATTTTTTCCCTGGTTAATGTTGAATGTTTAACCGTTTGTGCAGCATCCCAGTCACATACCTGTGGGTGTTTAGTCACTATGGTGAAATAGCGCCATTATCAAAAAATGTCCATAACCTCGTGCCCGCGCAAAGCGTCACCAGCGGTCACACGTGCACAAAGTGCACGGCACCGCTACAGTGGAACAGCGCATGCGCGGGACCACGGGCACCCAGGGGCGGCGTCCTGAGCTTTGAAATTCAGCGTTCGGGGGCGGCGTAAATCTGCAGGAGGAACAGCAACGGACCCCAGGCAGCCCGCCCCCATGGAAGATTTAAGAAATTTGCATAAGAAAAGGTACCAGTTTACAAAGTGTTTATTTTGGTATAAAAGCGGCCACAAAAACTATAGGAAGCTTCCTAGAATGCAGCCCAGGAGATGCAGAGGGGGGAACTTTTAGCTTTATAGCTAAATTTCTGATGACAGGTTCCCTTTAATTTTATATTTTGATAGACCGGCCTTTTTATGGACGTGCAGTTTCAAATATGTTTTTTTTTTTTTTTAATAATTATTATCTGCGGAATAAGGGTGTTGATTCAAATTTTTAACTTTTTTTTTTCTTTTTTTTTTTTTTTATAAAAATCGATTTTCTCTGACGCCTCATTGGGGGACACAGGACCATGGGTGTTATGCTGCCTATCCATAGGAGGACACTAAGTAGATGCAAAAGCATAGCTCCTCCTCTGCAGTATACACCCCCTGGCCGGGCCAGGCAACCTCAATTTTAGCTTGGTGTCTGTAGGAGGCACTTCCTTTCAAGGTTTGTTATTTTTTGAGGGAAGCGGTTTCCTTTTGGGACAGATCTCCCACTACCATCAACGGGCGGGAACGTGGAGTGTCGCCTCCACGTACCCCCTCCTGCGACGCTGGATCCTGGGCTGGACGACTGGTTCCACAGACACCGATTTTCCAAAGCCCAGGGTAGAGGCCTGTGCCCCTATAGCCCAATTCCTCAGCCCCTTTTTGCAGGCTCTGAGTTGAATATGGCACCAATTCCTCAGCCCCTCTTTGTAGGCTCTGAGTTGAATATGGCACCGGTGTGACCGGACATAGCAAGCTGACTCTATTTTCACTGCCTGGACGGAAGCAGTGTTTTAAGGTGAGATCCCCCCTGACTGGTTTCCCAGACAAAGGGAGAAAAGACGCTGCAGGGAAGGCCCCAGTACATTTACAGTATTTATTATGAGAAAGTCCCTTGCTGAGGGCAAGAAGGAGAGCCCCAAGGATCCTGCACACAGAGTGTTAAATTTTCTCTAGCTTGCTGGCTGGAGGAGGGAGGGAAGTCACTCCTGTTTGCAGAAAGTCCTGCAGATAATTTCTGGGTGGCAGGGGGGAGGGCCCAGGGTTCAGGGACTCACACTGTTTATTTTCTCTGTTTATTTGCTCTAGCAGAAAAGCCGGCTGATAAGGACCAGTGACAAGCTTTGTGCTGACTGGAGGGAGAGGTAGGAAAACTATCAGAAGCTCCCTTCCCGCCGTTTTTTTACTACCCACAGCAGGGGGGGCACACTGACTTCATCTTCGCGCTCTTTTAGCGATAAGCCCCGCCCCCCAGGAAAGCGTGCGAAGATCTCCATAGAGCTTAATCCTTCCTGAGGACAGGGCCATCGGCTGATTCTGGTGAGGTGCTTGCTTCACTTGTAGCTCTGCTGAGCAATTGCTCCCCCTCCTGGCATACTTCTATTAGGAACATGCAGAATTCTAAGGGCACTAAGAGTGCTAAGGCCCACATAGTCTATTATTCAGCCTGCACTGCCTGCCACGCTGAGCTACCACGTAAACACACCTCTTCTCTCTGTGAGTCCTATTCCCCTATAGCCCCCCAAGACCCCCCTGCCGCCACAGTCAGCCCAGAGCCTAGGGCTCACAGCCCACCGGAATGGGCACAGTTTCTGTCCCAATCCATGGAAAAACTGTCACAGAACCTGGTGCTGGCTATGCAATGTCGTCCTCCACACCCTTCTGGGTCCCTGGACGGAACGCAGCCTGAGGATACCCCTATGGAGGATCCTTCTGAGGTAATCCGGGCACATGCTTCACCGGTTGCAGGGATCAGGAAAAGAGCACACGGCCGGGTGTCTCCAGCAGGCTCTCCCTCGGGAGCACACAGGGCAGGCTCTCCCACATGCTCTACGGCTTCTGAAGAGCTGGAGGAGGAAGAATACTGTTTATACCAAGAGGATTCCTTGGTTTCAGCCTCCCCAGATGATCAAACTGCAATAGACTCCCTTATAGCAGCAATCAACCAAACTCTGCATGTGGAGGATCCTCCATCCACTACCACTGACCATGCGGTCTCCTTTAAGAGGGCAAGGAAACCCCAAAAGGTTTTCGCTGATCACCCAGAGTTTCAGGATATCTTCACAAAGCAAATGTTGAAGCCTGATAGGCGCTTTGGTAACCGAAAACTCATGGAGTCCCGGTACCCTTTTGCCTCACCTGCCCCTAAGGGCTGGGCCGATCCGCCCTCGGTCGACCCCCCGGTCTCCCGCCTTACCACAAAGACGCCCCTGTCTTTACCCGATGGTTCCTCCATCAAGGACCCGACAGACAGACAGGTGGAGCACCTCGCCCGCTCTGCTTTTGAGGCTGCGGGTTCCTCCCTCTCGCCCTCCTTTGCCGCTGTGTGGGTCGCAAAGGCGATCTCACCAATGCCGCCTGGCTCAAAAACCGCAAGTCAAGACCTTCCTCCAGGGCGTTTCCCATCTAGTTCCCCCGTACAAACGGCCGCTGGAACCATGGGTCCTCAACCTCGTTCTGGACGGTCTCCAGAGGTCTCCCTTTGAACCCCTCAAGGAATCCTCCCTTGTTCTTCTGTCCTGGAAGGTAACATTCCTGGTGGCAATTACGTCCATCAGACGGGTTTCGGAGCTAGTAGCACTCTCTTGCCGCGAGCCTATTCTGATCTTTCACCAGGACAAGGTGGTTCTGCGCCCCCTTCCGGATTTCCTTCCAAAGGTTCTTACCCCGTTTCATTTGAACGAGGACATTGTTCTGCCTTCCTTTTGTCCACACCCAGTTCATAGGGTGGAAAGGTCTCTGCATTCGTTAGACCTCGTCAGAGCTCTCAGATATTACATATCCAGTACAGCCCCCTTTAGGAAAACTAACTCTTTGTTCGTCATTCCTGAGGGGCCTAAGAAGGGACAGGCAACTTCAAAGGCGACTCTGGTTCGCTGGATTCACTCTGCGATCCAGGAAGTCTACTGCTTGCAACTCAAGCCCATTCCTATTGGGCTGCGGGCTCATTCCACGCAAGCAGTTGGCGCTTCATGGGCCATTCGGCATCAGGCTTCAGTGAAACAGGAGTGTAAGGCTGCGACCTGGTCTAGCCTACATACGTTTTCAAAGCATTACAGAGTCCATACCCAGGTTTCAACTGAGGCAAATCTGGGTAGGAAAATTCTGCAAACGGCAGTAGAGCACCTCTCTCAGTAGGCGCTCCAGGCTGTCTGGGACTGGTTCCTAGTCCTTGGGTTGCGTTGTTTATTGTTTACCCACCCATGGACTGCTTTAGGACGTCCCATCGTCCTGTGTCCCCCAATGAGGCGTCAGAGAAAAACGGATTTTTGTGTACTCACCGTAAAATCATTTTCTCTTAGCCATCATTGGGGGACACAGCACCCACCCTGTTGCCCTGTTGGGCCTTGGTTCTCTCAGTACCTTATTTGGTTATGACTTTTCTTTTCTCATGTTCCTCTGTTGAGAAGTTTTTACTGTTTTTTTTCTCCAACTGCTTGTGTACTAAAACTGAGGTTGCCTGGCCCAGCCAGGGGGTGTATACTGCAGAGGGGGAGCTATGCTTTTGCATCTACTTAGTGTCCCCCTATGGATAGGCAGCATAACACCCATGGTCCTGTGTCCCCCAATGATGGCTAAGAGAAAACGATTTAACGGTGAGTACACAAAAATCAGGTTTTTTTTTTCTTTTTTAATAGTGATAGTTGGGCAAACACTAAAACGTTGAAATGCTTGTTCCTCCATTTGAGCTTTTCAGATGATCGGATGAGTTCATCCAGAGTAACGAGCAGTATGGAAAGTCAATGATTGGGCAGCCAGAATTAGAGCATTTCAGGCGGGAGGGAGGGCATTTTTTATTTTTGGTCACACTACGTGAAAATATTTTTATTCCGCGGGAGAGCCATTCAGAGAATGCGAATGGCTCTCCCTGGGGTGCAGTGAGATGAGCCTGTGCATTGTGGTTATTGCTTCATGGACAAAATATTCCAGCACCCATAATACTCGACCGAGATCCAGGAGTACCCCGAGCATCCCGATGCTCTATAGAGTACGTAATTAATTATTTTAGTTTTATCTTTTTTCCCCTTGGGGGACTTGAACTTAAGATCGTGGACACGGAATGACACTCACAGGAGGATAAAGGTAGCAGCCACGGGGGCCTTCTGGACAATCCATCAGCCTCCCCCTCTCTTATGTCAGATCTTGAGTGACTGGATCAGTATCATTCTCCTATTGTTGAGATTTTAATTTTTCTATTTTAAACACCTGTTGGGGCCTTAGGAAAAAATATTTTTTTTTACTATATATATATATATATATATATATATATATATAGATATAGATATAGAGATATATAGATATAGATATAGATATATATATATAGATATATATATATATATATATATATATATATATATAATATTGTGTGTGTGTATATATAATATATATATATTTGTGTATGTATATAATTATGATTGTATTTATTTAAATAAATCCGCCATACAGCTCCATAGATATAGATCTTTTTATATAGTGCTACTCTCATGATCTTCACCAAGCGGGGGCGTGGCTCACAGGATCCTCTGGGGCGTATTTGACTGCTCTGCATTAGCAGCCTTTGAGGACCGCCCCCTTGGCAAAGATTAAAAAAAATTGCACCTATTAGGACTGTTTCACACATCCGGCTTTTTGGCGGATCTGGCGCACTCCAGTACAGTGTATACAGTACAATGGCAGTGCGGCAACTTCCGGTCACATGCTCCGGTCACATGACAGCATGTGACCGGAGGTTGTCGCGCTGTCACTGTACTGTACTGGAGTGCACTGGATCCGCCAATCCACCGAAAGGCCGGATGTGTGAAACGGCCCTTAAACCGCTCCATATCACTGGAACCGTAGGGTGGATTAAAAATAAATTAAATAAATGTGGTATAATCAGGGGAGCAGCGAGAATAAAATAAGAGCTGAAACTGGCTACTTTCGTCCTGTTGACAGCTTGACTTTTAACACAATGAAACCAAATTTTGGGAAAAAGATAAATGTCTAAGAACACCCTGGGCACGGACCTGATAATGGAGGAAAAACTGCGTCCGGAACTCACAATACAGACTGCAGGATGTGATTATGAATCGGGGGGAGAGGCGGAATAAACTAGTAATACGCTTCCAATAAATGAAATGTAATTCTGTACCATGAATGTTTGCTCAGACATGGGGCTGTGCCCGTTGTTTCCGTCCCTATAATTAGCTTCTAAAATCTATTGTGGACAGGTGTTTCCCCCCAACACACAGTCAAAAGCAGTAACGCGCTTTTTTCAGGCTGCATGTCAAGATAATGGATTTTCTTACTAAAAATTCTGGTTAATTGAGGCCAAATAGGTAAAAGGAGTGGTTTCCATTTTACCGTTCCTCTTTTACTCCTCCTGGAAATGTAGAAATAACACCTGGATGTTGCCAGTTGTGGGTGTGTCCTTACACTGTCCAATCAGTTCTTGCTCTGTAGGAACTCGCGCTCATATCATAGTATCACAATACATAGTTTAAGTTGTTGGCACAGACGGCTTCATAGGAGGTCCATGATTGTAGCCATGGGGGCGGTGCTCCTGCAAACCCTGGGCAGCCATGCTAGCACATCGGTAAACCGGTGGGAGCCCTAAGTTCCAGCTCTTAGTTAAATGACACAGTCAGGCATTGAAAGCGTCACTTAAATGGCTAAACAGCAGCGATCAGAGTGCACTCCAGTCGCTGCTGATAAACACATGCTGGATATCTAACACAGCCGGCATCTGTCAGATACGGTGCAGACTTAGTTCCTGAACTGAATCCATGCACCCACCATGACCATATGATGTAATTTTACATAATGTGGTGACGAAATGGTTAATGTATGGACAAATTTTTAGAATGATTGATAGAGGAGCAATACAATGCAGAGTGCGGTCACTTTACGGGATAAATATGGTTCTGCCAATTATGCATGTAACCGTATCAAATGTGCATATATATGAGTGTGTATACATATATTATATATTATAATATAGGTGCATATACTGTGTGTGTGTGTGTGTGTGTGTGTGTGTATATATATATATATATATATATATATATATATATATATATATATATATATATATATATATATAATATATAATATATATATATATATATATATATATATATATTATATATACCGTGTGTGTATATAATATTTTGACATGTTTTGGGGAAAAATGTGACTTCTTTTCTTTTTTTTTTTTTTTTTTTTTTTTTATCCATCAGGCCTTTTTTTTTGTGCTGATTTTTATGGTCTTTACAAGAGGGCATGGCTCACTGGATCCTCAGGGACGTGTCTTTATGCTGCTCTGTATTGTTACCCTCTGAACCACGTCTTTTTGGAAAACCGTGAAAAGCCCATATCTTTGGAACTGTATGGTGGATTTCAATTAAACACCCTTCCCTCCCGTAAAAAAAAAAAACAAAACAAAATAAAAACCTGAATATTAAGGGGAACAGCAAAAATAGAATAAGACCAAAAAAACAATCACTTTGGCCTGGTATACAGGTCCTTTTTAAACTTTTATATTTTTTGTTTTTTTATTTATTTTTTTTTAAATTCAGGAGGAATGATAGAGGAACGGTACAATGCTGGGTTCAATCACTTTATGGGATAAATATGGTTCAGGCAATTATGCAACTATATCAAATGTGGGATGGGTTTTAAAAAAAAAACAAAAAAAAAAAAACATTTGTGGTTTGGGGAAAAGATGTGTTTTAACTAGAAAAGTTAAAAAAGCTGTTATTTTATTGCCCCTGTTCCCCTGAGGTTTTTTTTTTGTTTTTTTTTAACATCCACTGGGCATTTTACTTTTATGGCCTTTAAAAAGAGAGCATGAATTACAGGATCCTCTGGGTCATTGTCATAGCCGTCTCTCTGCATTTAGAGATTTGTGACAAGATCTGGGCCAGAGTCTCTCTTTGCCATCTGAGACTCCTCATATTAAACAGATTTCTCTTTCTTTTGGTGCTTAAAGGGTTTATGTCAGATTTACTTTCCAGCAGCTTCTGACCCCTGGCCTCAGGTGCTTCCGGTTGGTGACTACTCCCTTCCCTTATATATGGTCACATCTCCCAGTAGGGGGTGCCGGTTATTCTGATTCTTTCTGTGGCTAGGCCTCGAGGTGGAAGGAGCTGCTGCAGCCCTTGTTGTGTGAAGCGGTACCTGGTGTCTGACTGCAGCTGTGAAGTTGGACCTTATCCTTTGTTGTTTCCCCTGTCTGTCGTACCTTCCCTTCATGTTGTTTTAGTGTACAGGGCTGGGACTAGTGTTCCTCACCTGCCTGCTCACTAGCCAGGGTTATTGCAGGGCTTCCTAGAGTTTCAGGTATATTGCTTGGTTATAGGTGCTGAATTTTTAGAGGGGCTTGCTAGGAGTGCAGGGTGCAGCTTCAGGTGAATGCAGGATGTGTCCCATCATACCCCTCCCTAGTGCCAGGACCCACCATTGTTAAAGTTTCCCCCTTGTTTGTTGTGGGGAACCCCTTGTTTGTTGTGTCTCTTGCCTCATGCTGGACCTTCCCCAAGGATCATTGTTAGGCTGATCTGGTTAATCAGCCTGTAAGCCACGCCCCCTTGGAAAACAATGAAAAGGCCCATATCTCTGGAACTGTATTGTGGATTTAAATTATACAAACACTCTCCCACTCCCCCGAAAAACCTGAATATTTATGGGAACATAAATGCTGTACATTGGGAACTTGACAGTGTTCTCCGAAGCAGAACATAACATTGAGTGTCATAGTCCTACCATGGTGGGCATTCAGCCACGGGGCAGCCCATTGACTCCCTGCAATGGCGTCTCCCAGGGCGTGATACCCGGCAGAGCTGGCTCCATGTATATGGTTTCATGATTGCAGGGGGTGGTATAGATCCTCGTCACATAAACTTTATCAACTTATTTCTTTTGTTCTGATATATTTGTACTGTATTCTTTCCAGGCACTTAAATCTGAGTGTGCGTCCGAAGCAGCTCTCTACACTGGTGAGGAGCGGCGTGCCGGAGGCATTAAGGGGAGAAGTGTGGCAGCTACTAGCCGGATGTCACAACAATGACTACCTGGTGGAGAAGTACAGGCTGCTCATCACAAAAGTAAGTCCATGATGCCTGTATATAATCTGGAAATGATTTACTTTCTAAAACTCAATAGTAATATTTATTATTATTATTATTATTATTATTTTTTATTATTATTATTTATTAAGTATGCAAGAAATGCGCAAAAAAGTAAAATTAAGAATTTTTTGTTTATACAAAATATTTTAAATATTAAAGGTGTTTTCCAGCAAAACAAAAAAATAGTTATTTTAAATGTAACGCTAAGGAATTTAGTTAAATTTGCACAGGTGCGCCTTTAAACCGTGGCCACCTCGCTACTGGTCCCAATCAGTGGTGAAGGGTGAGTTATACACACACCTCAACAACTAAACTCTTTGCTAGATCTGCAGCAGAGAAAACTGACTCTCCCAGTAAACTACACACACATCACTGGAATCAGGGTCTCTGTTCCTATCTCATACTGCTGTCAGATTACATAGCAAAAATCCAGGGACAGATTCCCTCTAATAAAAGACGTGGTGTCCGATCACCGAACTGTTTTCACTCTGATGGAAATACCTTAAAGGGGGTATGTAGCCACTCGCTTGCATGAACAGTGCACGCCTATTTTGCAATTATCACTTGCTTCTGATGCTGCGCTACATGGCGCCAGGTGATCCCTTCAGGCTGTGTATGATGTAGTCATGTAGTGACGGAGTACCTGTGAAGTACGTGTTGCACTTCTTCTTTCCTTTAGTCCATTATTTGGTTATTCAGACACTATATGTTTCCCTTCTTTACACCATGTGCCCCTTGTTTATTCATGGTCTTTGTGCATATAAATGAAACTAATATATAAAGCTGAGTGTATGTATGTGTGCATGTCCGCTAAAGGAATCCAAACCGTCGCATTTACAATCATGAAATTTTACACAGACACTCCATATGACTCAGGGAACATCATAGACTATGTTTTGACAGGAAAATGTAACCCCGTGCTTTACAGTTACTCTCCAAAACCCCTGTCTCCATTAAAGTCAATGGAGATAGGAGCTATAGGTTATTAATAGGAGCTGTGAGTGGTTGCTATAGGAACAAAATAAATTGTTAGTATAAGAAGCTTATGTGTGAGGTAATAAGATGTCGATGGGGAGACGGATAGAGAGACAGACATAAGCACAGACAGAGACTGACAGGGAAAGAGACAGAGAGAGACAGACAAAGAGACAGACAGAGGAAGACAGACAGAGGGGGAAGGAGACAGACAGACAGAGGGGGAAGGAGACAGACAGACAGAGGGGGAAGGAGACAGACAGACAGAGGGGGAAGGAGACAGACAGACAGAAGGGGAAGGAGACAGACCTGGTACGAGACAGACAGAGAGATAGACACAAACAGACAGACATGGATAGAGACTGACACACAGACAGACTGGGAGAGAGACAAAGAGACAGTTACTATCCCGGGCAATGCCCGGGTAACTACAGCTAGTAATATAATAAGACCAGTTTTATTTAACATATGTACGTATTTTTCGGACAAAGAGACACATCCACCCCCCCCCCCCCCCCCGCCCCGAAAATTTGGGAGAAAAGTGGGCATATTTACCACGAAAGGGCCTATGGAGGGGAATATTAGTACAGAATTGGAGGACATTACCCCAATAAGTGTCAACAGCAGACACCCCCATAAGTGTCATGACCAAATTTGTTGCTTTACATTTTTTCCCCTATTTTCCACCACAAAAACCTGGGTGCGTCTTATGGTCTGATGCATAAAACGAGAAAAATAGAGCTCTTGCAGTTTCCACTAAGGCTTATTTTTGGCTCTTAACTTTCATGTTTCAGGAAACCACATATGTACCGAATTTTTCACTTTATAAGACGCACTTTTGTTCCCCCAAATTTTGGGGTAAAGTAGGGGGTGCGTCTTATAAACCGAATATACAGATTATATACTGCAGGGTCCGTGGGAGGTGGGGGCTGCTCTGGAGCGGTGCTGGGGGCTGCTGGGGGGGCTGGTTGAGGCTGGTGAAGCTGCGGGAGGGAGCCTTTGATCTCCTGCTCCCGCTCATATAATATGCACAGCCGCTGTCCATCACTGTGGTACTGAAACCGCACCGCGGCAATGGGCTGGGGGAGCTGCGCATATTATATCTGCCTGTGCTCCCTTTGATCGCACATGCACCCCTGTGTTAGATATGGCCCCCATGCTGCTGCCCATAGTAAAATAAACAACTCTTTACTTACCCCCTCCAGCGCCGATCTCCCAGTGTCTCCCCGGTCTCCCTCCTGCTGCTGTGATCATGCACGCAGAGATTTCACTCTGCTGTGCCGATCACATGACCGGGACCGTGAACCAGGAAATGCAGGCAGGAGGCCGGAGCTCAACCCCAAAAAGGGGGACACGAGGGAGCACAGTGCTGGAGAAGGTAAGGAAAGAGTTTATTTTACTAAAAGCAGCAGCATGGGGGCGATAACTAACACAGGGGGCCGTGTGTGCCAGCCACAGGGGGCCGTGTGTGCCAGCCACAGGGGGCCGTGTGTGCCAGCCACAGGGGGCCGTGTGTGCCAGCCACAGGGGGCCGTGTGTGCCAGCCATAGAGGACATGTTGCATCACTGGGGGACGTGTGCCAGCACAAGGGGGCTATATTCAATATAAGGTGGACATATCCAGATTAAGGGGGCTAATTTTAGGATGGGGGGCTATGAGGGACATGTACTCTATATGATTTGTTAGACGGACACTGGGATTATAAGACTGACCCCATTTATTAAAAAAAATTCTCTATTCCTTCACCAAATTTGGAGGTGCGTCTTATAATCCGGTGCGTCTTATAAAGCGAAAAATACGGTACTTAACAATCAAAACAGACTCACAGTTCTATATCAATTCCAATTAAGGAAGAAGAACCAAAGAAAATGGGAACCATCAGACACAATTTAAAAAAAAATGTTTTAAATAATATTTTTTTTCTTTACATTAAAAACAACATTATAAAAAAAAATGACAATACCATCAGTGTGGGAGTAAACAAATAGATCCAGGGTACAAGAATATTTAAGAATTATCACTAATTATGTACACATATATATGCACATGCATGTACAAACTGGCCCGATATCTCAAAGCCCTGTAGCAATGCTAAAACTTCTCAATATTACAATATAAATAAGGGATGCACAGATTTGTATTCTAAAGTGCCAAAGTGCCTATTCCTAAACAACATCTGCCTGTGTATGGCCACCTGTCAACATTACATTTAGCCATAATAAATGGTTAATAAAAGTGCAGTTTCCTAAAGGATACGAAGTATTGCAGGTCTATGTATCATCAACACTCTATTTATTGCATATGAAAAGAACCAAATGCTGTACACTTCCAAATAACCACTGGCCCATGTGTTTAACTCCTGCCTCCGACGCACGTTTCGTCACCTTCATCACACTGACACATACACATTAACAGGAGAATTTTGATTACAACAACATGTGGACATAATAGTCATACCTGACCCTGTCTTTTGTTTTGAAACATCTGAGTGTCTGAAAAGGTTATTGAGAAGGTAGAGGGAGCTGTGATCCCACCAATTCGAGTGATGGTTCTTAGTGTTCCTACCTCTGATGATAGGGAGCCTGCTGAAAACTCATCCCCTGTCCCCTGTGCCCAGTGTGAAAATTGCAAGATTACTAAATTACTATTTTATTTCCCCTTAAAGTGGACCTTTCACCATATTTTTCATGTTGAACTGGATACATGATGTAAGAGGCGTAGTGGGGGCGTGTTCTACTTTCTTTAGTGTGTTGCTTCCTGCTTATGATTGGTCATCATCATACAGGGAGAAGAAGTACACGCCCCCAAGGAACACTGATAACACCCATTTGGATATTTAACAAAAAAAAATTGTGATTGGGTTTGTGATCAGAGTGGTAACATTACTGGTTCTGGAATAATTAGCCCGTAAGTGGTCTACTTGTTTTATCCAGGTGACACGCACAATTGGTCCGGTGATAGTACAAGACTGGCAGATCTTACTCTGCACATGTGATTATGGCTTACTGAGTGTTTCTTTGCAATCCTCTGCGATATTCTGACACAAGCACAGCCAAGTTAATACTTAATTGGTATTTTAAGTATCAGATTTACACCCCTCAACATCTCTAACCACCAGCCGCTATCCAGCCTGTCAGAGGTGTGCATATAATTGTATGCCAATGAAGGTCGGTGCCCACCTGATTACATAGTAGCCCGCAGGTTCCTACATAATTACATATCAGCAGTGGTCTCCATCCATATTATTATCTGTGAGATGCTGCATTATACATTTGCAGATATATTGCTGACTACAATCAGCGGATGTAAGAGCTGTGGAGTGGACGGGCAGGCTGGATGAGCGCTCTGCATTATGAGCAGTGGGAACGATTACCTTATTGTAGATTCCATTACACAGCACCATTCTTGGCCAGGTGTAATCCATTCATCAGGAGCTATAATGCAGACGGAGGCCTCACACGTGTGGTTACAAATAGAAACCTGGAAGCAATTTCTGGTAGATCAGGAAAGGAAGGTATTTTTAAAGAGAACATCTCCTCAATCCATCATTGTAGAATTGAACCAGTTCTCAACTTTGTCAGATATTGATTGAAAAGTGCAGCAAACGAGTCCTGTTGCGAAAGAGACAATGACTGTGGCCTTGTATTAATCCCTCTTAAATTCTTGTGTTAGTCCGCCTCATCCTGCTGTTCCACCGTTGGTCTGCCCCATCCTTCTCACATTCTTGTGTTGGTCCACCCCATCCCTTTCACATTCTTGTGTTGGTCCACCCCATCCCTTTCACATTCTTGTGTTGGTCCACCCCATCCCTTTCACATTCTTGTGTTGGTCCACTCCATCCCTTTCACATTCTTGTGTTGGTCCGCCCCATCCCTCCGTGCCGCCGTTGGTCCGGCCCATCCTGCCATGCCGCCGTTGGGCCGCCCCATCCCTCCGTGCCGCCGTTGGGCCGCCCCATCCCTCCGTGCCGCCGTTGGGCCGCTCCATCCCTCCGTGCCGCCGTTGGGCCGCCCCATCCCTCCGTGCCGCCGTTGGGCCGCCCCATCCCTCCGTGCCGCCGTTGGGCCGCCCCATCCCTCCGTGCCGCCGTTGGGCCGCCCCATCCCTCCGTGCCGCCGTTGGGCCGCCCCATCCCTCCGTGCCGCCGTTGGGCCGCCCCATCCCTCCGTGCCGCCGTTGGGCCGCCCCATCCCTCCGTGCCGCCGTTGGGCCGCCCCATCCCTCCGTGCCGCCGTTGGGCCGCCCCATCCCTCCGTGCCGCCGTTGGGCCGCCCCATCCCTCCGTGCCGCCGTTGGGCCGCCCCATCCCTCCGTGCCGCCGTTGGGCCGCCCCATCCCTCCGTGCCGCCGTTGGGCCGCCCCATCCCTCCGTGCCGCCGTTGGGCCGCCCCATCCCTCCGTGCCGCCGTTGGGCCGCCCCATCCCTCCGTGCCGCCGTTGGGCCGCCCCATCCCTCCGTGCCGCCGTTGGGCCGCCCCATCCCTCCGTGCCGCCGTTGGGCCGCCCCATCCCTCCGTGCCGCCGTTGGGCCGCCCCATCCCTCCGTGCCGCCGTTGGGCCGCCCCATCCCTCTGTGCCAGCTTTGGCCCGCCCTCCATTATTTCTGTCCCCTGCCCCTTTTTCACTTTATTATTTTTAGCCACTTTTCTTTTTTTGTACTCATTTATATGATGGGACTGGCTGCCTGGCTCATTTCAATAGCTATGTCGGCCCCCTATTCCCACCTTATTGAAGACCAGAAGACAAACTTCTGCACACAGTGCGGGAGATGTGCCGTCTTCGGAAACATTCTTCTTTTGTGAAGCTGAGATAGCGGAGCTGCCAGGATCTGACACCTCAATGATGTCTGAATGTAGGGGGGGGGATCTTTACATACTACAAATACTTTAAAGGAAGGTACTCTGTTGTGCCCCTTTCCTATACATAGTTGCTTATTTGAAATCTGACAGACGTTGAAGGGGCTTTATCAATATTTGGATATTTATTGTACTCGAGGGAAATAAAATTTGTGGAATGTAAATTGATTGAATGCAATCGACGCTTCTTCAATCCATCACATTTCTGTTGCATCCGTAGCTGTGTAAGTATTGGGGAGGTGACGGGTCTGCCCTCCAGGGTGGCAGCAGCTCTGATGCCTGCTGGCTGCCGTCCTGCTGTCACAAAGCTTTAGTTATAGGGCACTGAAATATTAATGCATGGATCTTTAAGTGAAAAGCTCTCTTGTCGGGGCTGCACTCGGTTTGTCACTGCATATGCAACAGTCGTCTTCTATCTCTCTTTCTGATACATATAAAGGGGGTCAAGCATTGGAAAACCATTCTATATTTATATGGATTGGAATTAAGATGATGATTATTATGATTATGTATCCATTTGCATAATTATCTGTCAGTACTAGTTTAATGCCAGCTTTTATTTTCGGACATGTTACATACTGACTGTGAGAGGGGTTGATAGCAAATTTGCAGCCCCCTGCACTGCCCTAATGACTGAAAGTGAGCGGCTGCAGGGAGGATATAACTTAATTTTCTCCCTGTAGCCGCTGCTCCAGTACGCTAGCTACCCGGGGTGTAAATACTATTTACCTGAATATTAACCCTATATCTGCAGGCAAATGGTATTTCCGGAAGTAAAATCGATCTGTCATGTATTAGATCAGTAGACGCTTCTATGATCCTGGAGGTTTTAGTCTGGGTTGTGTAAGAAAAGTAGATTTGAAGGATATTTGTCAGTGGGATCAATTCTCCAGAGCTTATTGTTAATGAAAGAAGAAGTTACCAGTGTGAGACATGTTGGTCAGGAAAGTAGCCTTTCAGTCATTACATGTCTCACATTGGGAATGCCATCTTTTGTTTATAATAAGATCTGGAGGCAGATTTTCAGGGGGATCTATGTCCGGCCCAACTCTCCAGAGCTTACTGTAAAAGAAAGCAGACCTTACCACTGTGAGAGATATAGCTCTGGAGAGAGCAGACTGTCAGTCATTACATGTCTCACATTGGGAATGACATATTTTGTATCTTTTTTGTTTAATTTTGATCTCTGGAGGCAGATTTTTAGGGAGATCTATGTCTGGCCCAACTCTCCAGAGATTATTGTAAATGAAAGGAAGAGTTACCAGTGTGAGACATACTGATCAGAAGAGTAGCCTTTCAGTCATTACATGTCTCATATTGGGATTGATGTATTTTGTATCGTTTTTGTTTATAATAATCTCTGGAGACAGATTTTCAGGGAGACCTATGTCCATAGTTCTTAACTGCTCATTGGAATTTTTAGAAAAAACATAGATTTCCCTGGAATAAAACATCGGATCACAGGTATGAAGGTACCATTTTATTCAGCTTTCTATGACCAATATGTCCATATAGACAAGTTAGGAGGGCTGATCCTACTGACGGATTGCCTTTTATAGGCGTATTCTCAAATTTGGAAGTTGTCCCCTGTCCATGGGTTAGGGAATAAGTTCCCGATCACTGGGGTTCCGACTACCAGGACGTCCTCCAATCCCGAGAACCGGGTCTCTCAAGAGCAGTGGCTTAGGCCTAGCTCAATCATGCCTGTCAGGTCCAGTATGCACCAAGAACCACAAGCAGTTCTGGGTGCATATTGCTAATCCCTGCCTAACCATCCCTGTAGTAGTATAGATAAAGGCATCTTTAGAAAAAATATTTCTAAAGATCTTTTGTTATGCTAATAAGTGCAGGAACTAGTCACAAGGACGTGATTTTCCCTCGCTTAGTCCACCCTCTTAGCATGTTAGCACACCCACAGAGGCATACTAGCATGCTATTCAATGCCACTGCCCAGCGTCATCAGTGGTGACGCATGTACCTATGTCCATTGTCGCCACCTCTCAGACACATGATGAGAAGTCCCAAGACTTCCATTCATACGCACAATGAAGCCAGGTGTACGTGTCCCGGCTTCAGGTTTTGGGTCAGTGCTCATGATCAGAAGTCCCAGCACTTCCGGTCATGCGCACTAGACCTCTCTGAAGCCGGGACGCGTACACCCGGCTTCATAGTGTGTGTGACTTTAAGTGCCGGGACTTCTGATCATGCGCACTGAGCCTAAACTCCACGCTTCACCGCAGACTCCAGACCCTCATTATTGTGCTGCCCTCCAGCCCTTTTCGAACAAGCTACCTTCTGTTACTGGCAGATATTTCACATCTTGACTCATTCGTCCAGACCACCTGCTCCTGTCCCTCTGTTTTCTGCATAGCGCAGTCTCTTAGCCTTGCTTCCATGTCTAAAGTATGGCTTGTTGGCTGCAATTCTTCCATGAGAAGGATAACGATAGAGCCATGGTGTCTAATATGGGTGGGAGATGCAGGTATATTGGTGGGGTTAGTGCTCATCTGGGATTGTGCAATTGCACATGCAGCCCTGGTATAGGCTAGATGAATTATGGTCTGTCAGCTGCTACTTCTTTCCTGAGCGATGATGGACAAGCAACCCCGCAGGATAAACTATGAGATGGAAGAAAATGCAGGACAAGGGCACTGCTGCTGATAACCATCCAAATGATAGAAGAGGTAGTCAAGGCTGCTTTATTGGTAAAGCATTCAGGATACACGTTTCGATACCAAATTGGTGTCATCAGTCCACCCTTTAGATTATCATTATTAGCAGCACCCCTGATGAAGACCACTTGTGGCCATACTTCAACTGTAGATGGGTGAAGCTGGGTCCTACTGTTTGCTAGAAAAAAAAAAATTAAATTGCCTCAAAAAACAAGTGCCTTATATCTATTTGTACAGCATCCAGTCTATGAAAAATGTCCCTTACAGGATTGTCTGATGAGGAGTTTTCCCCTGGTCCTATAGTTATCATTGCCAAGACTCTGTCGACGTGGATTGGCCCTTGAAACAGTATTAGAGAAGGGGCAAAAAGGTGTACACGGTTTCCGTGACTGAGTTCTTTTGATCTGTTTCTAGTTACCTGTACATTGGCAAGTTCTATCCTATGTGTCATCTCTTCATCTCTATGTATCCCCTGATGATCCCCCTTTCGTTGCGTTACGATCTCTATATATCCCCTGATGATCCCCCTTTCGTTGCGTTACGATCTCTATATATCCCCTGATGATCCCCCTTTCGTTGCGTTACGAAGGGGGGGGGTGACGCGCCGGGACAGTTGAGGGTGCCTATTTGGTTAAATAGGCCCAGCGACTCCATTCCTAAATAGTCTAAATTATTTCTCTGACTAGGGATACGGTACTGGTTGGAAACCATATTTAACGCAATTTGTATTGTGTGTATGGGGTTTGTCTTGCACTGTCTTCTCACACCTGTTTTGGTGGTGGGCAAATTGCTAGATAGCTATAGGGAAAGGGAGGGTCAGCCACCCGGAACGGGGGATGCCCAAAAAATTATGACATCCTCCGTCGGTAGGAAGGGGAATATAGGATGTTAATGAAGTATCTTTAAGTCTACTCCAATATTATTGATATCTTCATCAATCCCTCACTGAATCTATCCTATACCTACCTAGCACTCACTGGCACGATGTATGTTTTATGTTGTTTGAAAGGACGCCCTATGTGTCTATTTTAATAAGATATTTGATAAAATTGTTTGTATTAATTTAATTAATTTGTTTTTTTTTCTGGTACTTTACCTCTGGTTATATATCAATTGTGGTTTAATTCCTACTGTTTGCTCCCAGTTCTGAGCTGATGGCGCTGCTTCTATCCACGTCCCTCTGATTGCACCCTGTTCTGAGCTGATGGCACTGCTTCTATCCAGGTCCCTCTGATTGCACCCTGATCTGAGCTGATGGCACTGCTTCTATCCAGGTCCCTCTGATTGCACCCTGTTCTGAGCTGATGGCACTGCTTCTATCCAGGTCCCTCTGATTGCACCCTGATCTGAGCTGATGGCACTGCTTGTAGCCAGGTCCCTCTGATTGCACCCTGTTCTGAGCTGATGGCACTGCTTGTAGCCAGGTCCCTCTGATTGCTCCCTGTTCTGAGCTGATGGCACTGCTTCTATCCAGGTCCCTCTGATTGCACCCTGATCTGAGCTGATGGCACTGCTTGTAGCCAGGTCCCTCTGATTGCACCCTGTTCTGAGCTGATGGCACTGCTTCTATCCAGGTCCCTCTGATTGCACCCTGTTCTGAGCTGATGGCACTGCTTCTATCCAGGTCCCTCTGACTGCACCCTGTTCTGAGCTGATGGCACTGCTTCTATCCAGGTCCCTCTGATTGCACCCTGATCTGAGCTGATGGCACTGCTTGTAGCCAGGTCCCTCTGATTGCACCCTGTTCTGAGCTGATGGCACTGCTTCTATCCAGGTCCCTCTGATTGCACCCTGATCTGAGCTGATGGCACTGCTTGTAGCCAGGTCCCTCTGATTGCACCCTTTTCTGAGCTGATGGCACTGCTTGTAGCCAGGTCCCTCTGATTGCACCCTGTTCTGAGCTGACGGCACTGCTTGTAGCCAGGTCCCTCTGATTGCTCCCTGTTCTGAGCTGATGGCACTGCTTCTATCCAGGGCCCTCTGATTGCACCCTGTTCTGAGATGATGGCACTGCTTGTAGCCAGGTCCCTCTTGTTGCTCCCTTTTCTGAGCTGATGGCACTGCTTGTAGCCAGGTCCCTCTGATTGCACCCTGTTCTGAGCTGATGGCTCTGCTTGTAGCCAAGTCCCTCTGATTGCACCCTGTTCTGAGCTGATCGCACTGCTTGTAGCCATGTCCCTCTGATTGCTCCCTGTTCTGAGCTGATGGTACTGCTTGTAGCCAAGTCCCTCTGATTGCACCCTGTTCTGAGCTGATGGCACTGCTTTGTAGCTGGGTTCCTCTGATTGCTCCCTGTTCTGAGCTGATGGTACTGCTTGTAGCCTAGTCCCTCTGGTTGCTCTCTTTTCTGAGCTGATGGCACTGCTTGTAGCCAGGTTCCTCTGGTTGCTCTCTTTTTCTGAGCTGATGGCACTGCTCGTAGCTGGGTCCCTCTGGTTGCTCTCTTTTTCTGAGCTGATGGCACTGCTTGTAGCCAGGTCCCTCTGATTGCTCCCTGTTCTGAGCTGATGGCACTGCTTCTATCCAGGGCCCTCTGATTGCACCCTGTTCTGAGCTGATGGCACTGCTTGTAGCCAGGTCCCTCTTGTTGCTCCCTGTTCTGAGCTGATGGCACTGCTTGTAGCCAGGTCCCTCTGATTGCTCCCTGTTCTGAGCTGATGGCTCTGCTTCTATCCAGGGCCCTCTGATTGCACCCTGTTCTGAGCTGATGGCACTGCTTCTATCCAGGTCCCTCTGATTGCACCCTGTTCTGAGATGATGGCACTGCTTGTAGCCAGGTCCCTCTGATTGCTCCCTGTTCTGAGCTGATGGCACTGCTTGTAGCCAGGTCCCTCTTGTTGCTCCCTGTTCTGAGCTGATGGCTCTGCTTGTAGCCAGGTCCCTCTGATTGCACCCTTTTCTGAGCTGATGGCACTGCTTGTAGCCAGGTCCCACTGATTGCACCCTGTTCTGATAATGGAAATAACTGTGGAAAGAAAGGCGCAAAATAGGGTCTTACCCGGTATGACACGTGGGGGCAAGTGTGGGTTAGTACACTCACCTGAAAGGGTTGTGCAAGTCACAACCCCTATGAACCCCTAACAAGCATTTGGATTCTCTGTGGTGTGGCGCGGATTTTGAAACCTGCTTTCTGCTTTACCTCTTGGAATGCACCCTGTTCTGAGCTGATGGCACTGCTTGTAGCCATGTCCCTCTGATTGCTCCCTGTTCTGAGCTGATGGCACTGCTTGTAGCCATGTCCCTCTGATTGCTCCCTGTTCTGAGCTGATGGCACTGCTTGTAGCTGAGTGCCACCGGTTGCTCCCTGTTCTGAGCTGATGGCACTGCTTGTAGACTAGTCCCTCTGGTTGCTCTCTTTTCTGAGCTGATGGCACTACTTGTAGCCAGGTTCCTCTGGTTGCTCTCTTTTTCTGAGCTGATGGCACTGCTTGTAGCCGGGTCCCTCTAGTTGCTCCCTGTTCTGAGCTGATGGCACTGCTTGTAGCCGGGTCCCTCTGGTTGCTCCCTGTTCTGAACTGATGGCACTGCTTGTAGCCGGGTCCCTCTGGTTGCTCCCTGTTCTGAACTGATGGCACATCTTGTAGCTGGGTCCCTCTGGTTGCTCCCTGTTCTGAGCTGATGGCACTGCTTGTAGCCGGGTCCCTCTGATTGCCATCTGTCCTGAGCTGATGGCACTACTGGACGTTTTCCGATTTTGCAGGGTAGTTAGCATGATGATTTGTCTTTAATCTGCTGCAGTAAGCTTCCTTGGCCGACCACTGTGTCTTCAGTATTGTCCCCTTCTTGGTGCTTCTTCAAGGGAATCTGTCAGTAGGATCAACCCTCCCAAGCCGTCCATATGGGCATGTAGGTCATTGGAAGTTGATTAAAGCGATACATTGATATCTGTGATCTCACGTTTTATTCAGGAGAAATCCACATTTTTTTGTTAATATGTAAATGAGCTGTTAAGATCTATGGGCTGGACGTAGATCTCCCGGAAAAATCTGTTTCCAGAGTCTATTTTAAAAAATATTGATTTGATTTTAGATTTTTCTTTTGGCCACTCACTTTGCTTTTTTTTTTTTTTTTTTTTAAAGGGGTTGATCGTTTGAAACACCTTATAACCTATCTGCAGAATAAGTGATAGTTGCTTTTTGGCCCCATTACAATATGTCGACTCCTCACCACTGCACCATTCATACTCTATGCGGCTGCATAGAATGTAGAATTAAAGGGGTGGTCCGGCACTTAAAATGTGTTTTCTAACTATCCGTACCCCCTAAACACTTTTGTAATTCTTGTTAGAATACTATTCCGTACACTTCTCCATATCTAGCTGATAATTTTTGTTTTTAATTGGTGGTTTCTTTTAACTCATTAGCTTAAGGGCCAGGTTGTCTTAAGAAGGGGCGGCAATATAAGACACTAGTAAGTAACTGCAGCGCCTCCTCCAGGTGATGTCCTGTTCTCGGAGGGGAGATAGACTAGAGAGAGTGAGTGCAGCCCCAGCCTCCTGTCATGTCTGAAACTCTTGTCATACAAAATTTCACAGAAAGTGCAGTAAAAAAGAAACACATTTAGGGTTTAGATAGGGAAAAAGTGTATTTAATTATATAATCAAGGTAACCACAAAAGTAGTTAGGGGGTAAGTTAGTTAGAAAATACGTCTTCGGTGCTTGACCACCCCTTTAACTATATTAACACTTCTATTTTTTATGTATTTTTTTTTAAAGTATTTTTGCTATGCAGCATTTTTTTCAAACAACACTGTAAAGGAAAAGTCAAAACACCTCTATTTGTTCAGTACTGGGTTTGAGAGTTCAGAAATTCCTATACTTACAGGCTTAGCTGCTGTCAATGAGGTTATGAATAGTTTTCTGAGGAATGTAGTACCGCACTAAAAGCACTTGGGCAAATAATCAAGATCCGCTTCTGGCAGCGCCTTTTGCAGTTGCTTACTAATAATGTTCCAGGTTTTCAAGATGGGAGACAAGACTGGAGACACTGCAGTCCATGGTAGCACGTTTAGGAGACACAGGTTGCTCAAAGTTGCATGAACAAAATAGAAGCAGTGGAGCTGCCATTTATCTAAAGTGTCCCAGGAACTGTGTTTCAGTACGACAACACCAAGCCGCATGTTGCTCACACTACTGGGAACAGCCTGTGGTGGCTATACATGCTGCCACGGCCTGCAGCGTTTCCGAACCTGTCTCCCATCCTGCACATCTGGGTCATAGTTGGTCGGTGGTTGCAAAGGAAGCTGCCAGCAGTGCATGTTGATGATTTGCATTTAGTTTCTGTGCATTGTGCTTAATTTCATACTGTATAAATTGAGACGTCTTGGTAATTTTGTTTCTCATTATATACATATATATATATAAGCACACACATGTAATGTACACACAATGTAAAAATTATATATATACTGTATGTATACATATGTATATATTTTATAATTTTTACATTGATATTATGTGTAAAAATATATAATTACACACACAATATCAATGTAAAAAAAACTCTCTCTCTCTCTCTCTATCTATATATATATATCTATATATATATATATATATATATATATATATATATAAAAATATATACATATGTATACTGTATATATACAGCATATGTAATTTTTGCATTGATATTGCGTGTGTAAATATATATCTATCTCATATGTATGTATGTATGTGTGTGTGTGTGTGTGTATGTATATGTATGTATGTATATATAAAAATATGTATATATCAAAATGTGTGTGTATGTATGTTTATGGTTTATAAATAAAAACATATACATATATACGTGTGTGTATATGTGTGTGTGTATGTATATATATATATATATATATATATATATATATATATATATATATATATATGTATATATATATAAATTGTGTGTATACACACACAGAGATAGATAGATAGATATATATATATATATATATATATATATATATATATATATATACACACACACGTATATATGTATATGTTTTTATTTATAAACCATAAACATACACACACACACACACATATACATATTTTTATATATACATATATATATATATATATATATAGATATATACATATATATATATATATAATGTATGTGTGTGTGTGTGTATATATTTTGTGTATATATATGTGTATACATATATATGGGTATATATGCATATTTTTATTTATAAACCACAAACATACATACACACACATATACAGTATATATGTGTATATATACGTGTGTGTTTTTATTTATAAACATACACACACTATATATAATTTATTACACACACATACACGCACACACAATATCAATATAAATAAATGTGTGTAAGTATATACATATATGTAATATATATTTGTGATGCATAGGTGTGTGTATACATCCCTATGTACTATATGTATATAATATATATAGTGATTTACTTTTCTGTATTTTTACGTGCATGTGTATCTGTATATCTATTGTATACAGTATATAATTTATCCCATGGAGTGATGTATTGCTTTCCCGGGATTTTGCTGTGCTTTGGTAACGATGATTTCCGGCGTACACTATATATCTCCAGCCCATGTACTGGGGCTATAGAGCTGGCATTTCTTCTTTGATGGATGTGGTACTCTTTTCCGATCCTGGTTAGTACTGATGGCCCGTTTTAGATCCCCATCGCTGTATGTTGCTGAGTAATAAATATCCCGTGTTTCTAAGCCGAGAACCCTCGGATCTGCCTTCTGCAATGACCTCTTAAGAGTCTATCCTATATTCAGAGCATATTAAGCCTCGTCAGCTCCCTGTGGTCTGCTGAAAAGTGTAAATCTCATATTGTTCTGCATATCTGGGACATACACGCTAAGGACGAGCTACAAACGTGCCTCCCGTGTGCCTGCAGTCCCTGTGTCTGGGTAGCGCAGTCTGGGATCCTGGCTGATCTTGGCAATGTTCGAGAGGGAGGAGGAGAGGAGGGTTTGCAGAGGACCACACTCACAAAGACATTTTCTCCGTTCTGCAGCAAAGTGAGCTGCAGTCCTTCTGTGGGACTTCTCCAGAGCTCAGGACTTGGGTGCATGACCAGGTAAATCATCCTTGGGATGCTCCTTAGCTTTTATTGCTCCAGCTTTAAGAATAGTGGAGTCAGATTATTAATTTGCATGTAGCAGACTAGGACTGTGTGCAGGTGTTAGAAGGGATGGGTAATGGTTTTGGGGGTAGTATTCTTACCGGCAGCTTCTGTGTCCTAGAAGAGGGCTGCAATGATGCCGACGCAGGGCTGCAGATGCAGAGCGTAGGGTTTGTAGATGTCACCAGGGGGATGCAGACTGCATGCTAAAATTAACTGGCCCTCCAATAGTCTTGTATACTAATGCAGTTTGTGCTGCCCGGACGGGGGAGTCTGCACACTATGGGATTTGTCCTCTATCACTGGTCAGTATGTAGTATGCCTATCGTATGTAGAGGATGGGTTAGATAGGCTTAGAAAGTGTAGAAGATGCAGTGATGGGCTGGATACTGTACAAACGATGTCACATTCTCTCCTCTCAGCTGCTCTGATGTCTTGTGTGGAAGAGTAATGATGGAGTGGGATTGCCTCGGATAGAGGACAGAGAACCCACATGACCCCAGCTTCCTGATGACTGCACCTTTTTGTCCCCAGCTTCATTCCCGATCATTTCCTCCTCTTGTGGCAACATGGCAGGGAATTGGCACAGCTCTGTTCTTCACTGAAGTTAGCCCACATTGCCCAGCAGGAGTTATAGCCGGAGGAGACACGGTGGCTTTTCCTGAAGGACGGCGGAGACGCAGGCATGATTCTGATATCTTTGGAGATCTAAAAATGAACTCTTCCTTTGAAGGAACTAACAGCAGCACCACTGGTCCATTTTGCCTTTTGGGTGTGGGATCTCATGAAGCCATTCCCGTTTGCCTCCTGGAAGTGGGGATTATCATCTTTCTGACTGTTCTCATCATCTCCGGCAATGTGATAGTCATCTTCGTCTTCCATTGTGCTCCCCTGCTGAACCATCACACCACCAGTTACTTCATCCAGACCATGGCCTACGCCGACCTGCTGGTTGGAGTCAGCTGCTTGGTGCCATCCTTCACTCTTCTGCATCGCACTGACCTTCTGCCAGAACAGGTCGTATGTAAGATGTTTGGTTACGTGGTGTCCGTCCTGAAGAGCGTCTCTATGACCTCGTTGGCTTGCATCAGCATCGACCGCTACATCGCCATAACCAAACCACTTACTTACAACACGTTGGTCACGGCGTGCCGCCTACGGTTTTGCATCCTCTTGCTCTGGATCTACTCGTGTGCTATTTTCCTACCTTCGTTTTTAGGATGGGGAAAACCAGGCTATCATGGAGATGTATTTCAGACCTGTGCCTATTCATGGCACACCAATCCATATTTCACGTCTTTTATTGTGGTGATGCTATATGCCCCGGCGGCTACGACTGTTTGCTTCACGTACTTCAATATTTTCCGCATTTGCCAACAACACAACAAGGAAATAAATGAAAGGCGCGTGCGCTTCAGCACCAGTGACAGCGAACCTTCCCAAGGACAACCCAGTCCGGAGAAGCGCTACGCCACCGTCCTTTTCCGCATTACCAGTGTCTTCTACATCCTCTGGTTGCCCTACATCATATACTTCCTCCTTGAGAGCTCCAGGATCTATACCAACCAGACTGCCTCCTTCCTCACCACCTGGCTGGCCATCAGCAACAGTTTCTGCAACTGCGTCATCTACAGCATGTCCAACAGCGTCTTCCAGAAAGGTCTGAAGCGGCTGTCTGGGGCCATTTGTGCTTCTTGCTCCAGGCGAGGAGATGGCCATGATGGTACCAGTGCCACCCCAAAGAGACCCACCACTGACTGCAACCCGTAAAGAATCGATGTTAGTACACCTAGCATTAGAAAATGTTGACCTCCAACCGGGGCACTGGAACCGCATCAGTGATGCCCGAATATGTTTAGTGCTTTAGTCCCATTGTGGACCCAACATATAGCTGCAATAAATTGTGGTTTTATGACTTTCCGCCACGGATGGCGTCAGATTGGGATTTTGAGATGTTTCTGGCCATGATCATGGAGATTCTTTGCCTTCTGATTCATCTCCAGTGACTTAGAAGTGGTCTGTCTCTACAACAGCGCCACGTTGGTGGAGCC